>NC_066515.1:24669386-24756886 GCF_024679095.1 Eriocheir sinensis
CCACCAATCGCGGCTCGCTTTACAACTCGCCGCGACGCGTGAACCAATCGCCGCGCGTCTCCGGGGCCAGCGTGTGAAATCTAACGGGACATTTTCCGCCAATCGGGAGCCGCGTTACAAGGCCCGCCGGCGTGACGTCACACGAGACCGGGTACGAGTGAGCAGAAATCAAGAATATTCATTCAGTTAGCAACGCTCAGGCGAGGTGGACGAAGGTGTGTGTGCTATGTGTGAGGCCGCGCGCGGCTCCCCTCGTGAAGTGTGTTGACGCGTTAGTGTGACAGTTCTTGCGGTGAATTCTTTGCTCGCGCGAGACGGAGAAACAGACAGAAGACATGTTGACCTCAAGTGGAAATCAGTACCTTCGGCCAGAGTACCTCAACCCCATCCAGGGCCACTCCATCGAGGTAAGAGAACCCCTGGGTGTGTGTGTGATAGTCCACGTGTGTGTGTGTGTGTGTGTGTGTGTGTGTGTGTGTGTGTGTGTGTGTGTGTGTGTGTGTGTGTGGAAAGGAAAGTAAGTCGTGTCATGCGATAGGAAATAATTTGTCAAGTGAAGTTTCGTGAAGTTTTGAAAAGTTTTGCGTGCCAGTGTGTGTGTGTGTGTGTGTGTGTGTGTGTGTGTGTGTGTGTGTGTGTGTGTGTGTGTGTGTTTTGCAGTTATAATATGCGAAGTTAGTAAAAAAAGTAACAAGGACTAAGTGGCTTAAGTGTTAGAGAAGATGAGAGAGAGAGAGAGAGAGAGAGAGAGAGAGAGAGAGAGAGAGAGAGAGCAATATTTATAGCATCTTATGTGGCGTGTTGTTTGTGTGCGTTAGTGGTGATGTACGACTCATAATGTGCGTATCAGTGTCACGGCTTAACACGCAAAAATGTGTGTGTGTGTGTGTGTGTGTGTGTGTGTGTGTGTGTGTGTGTGTGTGTGTGTGCAAATGTTTAAAATTTCATCTATATTTCATCTATTATGCTCATGTGATGTATGTGAATAGACGCGTAAATATCGGTGGAACTATAAGCTCAATGTGTTTAGTTGCATATTCATACCTATAAATTGCTATTAGTTCAACGGTAATACTTTTTGTTCATTCGTATGCACGTGACCTGTTGCATATGTATAAGTCGCCACATTCCCACTAAACGTTAAAAAGAATAGGCCACGGGGATGGAAATGTATGAGGAACGTTTGCATGGGTCAGGGAGGATAACGTAAAAAAAGTGTAAAATGTTGGTTTCTGTGTTGGGGTTGTTTAAGGTGTCTGTGTTAGGTGTTAGGGTTGGATGAGGTTGCTGTATAAGGTAGTTGTTGCCGGATGAGGCGAGGAAATGTAGCAAAGTCCTGTCCTGGCAAACTATTGGGGTCACGTAGGGCTGAAACTTCCTTGTGAGCCGCGTGGAGGGTTAGGTCAGGTTGCGTGCGTGTGCGGGAAGGTGTTGAGGCCGACAGGTAAACAATCGCTCTTCTCCCCCCAGCTGGACGCCAAGAAATCCCCGCTCGCCCTGCTGGCCCAGACCTGCTCCTCCATAGGGGCAGACCTCACGCAGAAGGGCGGCATCGCCTCCGTGGACAAGGCCTCCAAGGGCAAGTCCTCCCCCGGGGCCAAGTCTCCGGGCGCCACCCTCAATATATCACCCTCTGACGACCCCGCCAAGACCACGCCCTCCGCCGCCTCCTCCTTCAAGCCCTACGAGAAGAAGGACGACGACGACCGCATCAGCCCCAGCAAAAGGTCCTCGCCACACTCCCGCTCCCCCGGGTGTAGCCAGCCCAGCGCCGAGAGGTCATCCTCCAGGGGCAGCGACAGCGGCAGGTCGTCCTCGAGGAACAGGGACCCGCCCTCCTCTTCCTCCATCTCGCCGCGGGTGTCCTCCCCCGCCGTCACCCCCAAGAGCAGCTCCTCCGTCTCCGCCTTCAGCTGCCACGCCCTGTCCAGCCTGGGCGACCTCACCAAGGACCCGCTGGCCGCCTACAAGCTGGCGCCCAGCCTCTACCCGCACCTGGCGCTCGGCCTCGATCCCCTGGGCGCCGCAGGGCTCTCAGCCCTCACAGCCAAGGTGAGTCAGTCCTCCGGGGGCGGGATTGGGGGAGGGGGCAGGGCGTCCGTGGTGGGACGAGGATTTGTGGGCCGTCAAGGAGGGTGGCGGGGCGGGAGCCAAGTGGGCGAGGAGGGGCGGCCTAGGCGTTGTCCTGAGGGGTCTGGGGGCAGGGCGGCCTTGACTGAGGCGTAGTTAGTGGCTCCATTATTTATGGCGACTTGGTTAATGTTGGTTCAGAGGAACGTTTTGTCAAGGGCTCGTATATTTAGGCGGACGGCGGCGTGGGCGAGCAGCGGGGGGCGGCGAGGCTGAGGAACGAGGAACATGATGCAGGACACACACACACACACACACACACACACACACACACACACACACACACACACACACAGCTTAAAAACCCATTAAGGTGAGACAAGGTGGCGAAAAGTTGGTTTCAATCCCCAGCTGCATGACGCTGCCCGCCTCACCTGTCGCCGCCCTCACCTTTTTGCCGCTCCGCTCATTAGTCACACCTTTTTTCACCTGCCGCATCACATAGCCTCCAAAGCTGACTGTTCTCATTAATTTCCCGCGTCAGGTGTGTGCCCCAGTGGCCATGACTCACCGTGACGTCACTTCCGCTCGAGGCAGCCACAACCACGCTGAATTTCCCAAACTTTTCGTCCATGAGTCAGTTTTCCGCGTGTTCGTATCGCCTGTCGTGGCTTCGAATTCACGCTCCGGAAGGCTCGTGTAATATCCACATTCTTATTATCACCAAGTAATTCATGCATGTTAATCTTATATGCTAGTTTATTTTACATTTTCTCCATCTCAACCCTTCTTTTTTTTTTCTCGTTACGGTTCCTCTGTTTCCTTTCGTTCACCTGATCTCATTCGCTTGATTGCGTATGTGTTCACCTCACACCTGTCGTACTCTGCCTCCTCTTTTTCCTTGCCCCCTTCTCCCTCCTCGTTCTCCTTCATCACCACCACCTCCTCCTCCTCTTCTTCTTCCTCCTCCTTGCATCACTCACGCCTGCCATTGTTCCTTAGTCTTCTTTTTTTCTTCTTTTTCGTGGTTTTATTTTTGGGGGTCTTGGTCCTCTTCTTTCCGCTCCATTTGGCATTTCCTCGAGATCATTAATTACCTCAAGTTGGAAGTGATCTCTCCCTCGCCCCCATCCTCCTCCACCCTCTGTCTCTCTCGCGCTCTCTTTCTCTCGTTTTTCGGCTGTTAAGTTGGCGTATATTCCTCACAAATCTCCCTCCCTCTCCTCGACCTCCACATTCCTCCTCACTCATGTTTTTCTTCTCTTCCCCTTAACACCTCTTTCCTCTGCAGGGCGTTTTTCCATCTTCGCATAACTTAACCTTTCTTCTCTCACCTCTTCACCATCATTATTGCCTTCTCTTCTTTCTCTCCTATTCTCCTTTCTTCATCTCTTCTCTCATTATGTTTTCTTTCCATAATCTTTACCTCGCTTTCTCATCTTTCCCATCTTCTATTCTTCCTTTCCTTCCCTCCTTCACCATTACTACTTTCTCTCCTCTTCTCTTTCCTTCTATTCTCCTTTCTCCCTTCATCTCTTCCTCTTATGTTTTCTTTCCATAATCTTCATCTTCCCCGTTTTCTCTTCTCTCTCCTCTCCCATTTATCCATTTTCTTCCTCCGTTCTCCTTTCCCTCACCGCCATGACCTAATCTTCCTCTCCTTCCTCTCCTCCCTCCCTCATCGTTTCACCTTGTTTATTCCCTCCTCTTCCCTTCATCATTCTCTCATAACTCACACCTCCTCCTCCTCCTCCTCCTCCTCCTAAAACTTATCTCCTTCCCCTCTTCTTTTCTCGTTTCCTCCCTCATCGCTTGCACTCATCACTTTTCCTCCCTCCTCCTTCCTCCTCCATTACCTTATCACTCTTGCTTTCATCACCTGCACTTCTTACCCTCACACCTGACGTTAATTAAATCCTCGTCTCCCTTTCCTTTTCTTTCCTCACTTTGCTTCTCATAATATTTTCTTTTTCGCCTTTCTTCATCGCTCATTCCTCACCGTCTCATTCTCCTACATGGTGCTTCTAATTCCTCATCTTCTTCTCCTCCTTCTCCCCCTCATCTCCATGCATCAAGTGTCTTTTTGCTCTCCTTCATTACCATTTCCTTTCCATATTTTGTCCCTTTTTTCCCTAGATTCTAATCATCACATGTCTTCCCAACTCTCTCATCACTACGATCTTATCTCCCTCTCCTCGTTTCCTTCTTACACGTGGTTATAAGTCCTCCTTCTCCCTCCTTTTTTCCCTCTCTCCTTCCCTCCTTCACTGCTCCCCTGTCTCCATCACATTCATTACTTCATATGTCATACCTTCGCCTCCTTGTCTCCCCCTCACACAGCGCTCCGTCCTCCTCCTCTCTCTCTCTCCTTTTTCCTCTAATCTTTCCTCCTCCACTGCATCCTTTTCTGTCCCTCACTCCCATCACCTCATCTGTCATCCCTTCACTTATTTTCGCTCTTACGCGTGGCACTAAGGTTGGTACTGTCAGATTAACATTAACTATTAACTATTTCCAAAGTCCAAAAACGTGATTAATCGGGGTTTCGGGCGTGTTTTGGGGGTCTGGTTTTAGAAGCTCTGTCAAACCACCACCAGGGCCATATAACTACCCAGGGAAATGTCCACAACTCTACGAAAGCCTTGTTAAATGTATGTGTGTCCTAAGGCGTCGAAATGCTCAAATAAGAATATAGCGCTAAGTTTTAATGTTCATGGTATACAAAAAAACTTCAAACTAACACCAGGGTCATAAAACTACCCAGGGAAATGTCCACAGCTCCAACGAAAGCCTTGTTAAATATGTGTCCTAAGGCGTCTAAATCCTGAAATATGAATATAGCGCTAAGTTTTAATGTTCATGGTATACAAAAGACTTCAAACTAACACCAGGGTCATAAAACTACCCAAGGAAATGTCCATAACTACGAAAGCCTTGTCAAATATGTGTCCTAGGGCTCCGAAATGCTCAAATAAGAATGTAGCGCTAGGTTTTAATGTTCATTGATTTCAAACTAACACCAGGGTCATAAAACTACCCAGGGAAATGTCCACAACTGTGTGTGTGTGCTAGGATGCCGGAATGTTAAGAAATATGACGCTAAGTCCTTTCTCCCTCCTCAGGTCCCCACCAGCACATCGGCGGCGCTTTCCAGCCCTTACATCGGCTACGCGAGAGTCAAGACGGCGAACGGCACGGAGACGGTAGTGCCAGTGTGCCGTGACCCCTACTGCAGCGGGTGCCAGATCAACGCCCACGCGGCACAGGTCGTCAACGGCACCTGTCCCCCTGGATGCTCGCAATGCTCCCAGATCGCAGCGCACACCAAGAACCTCGCCGCCCTGCCCGGCCTCCTGCCCTCCTTGCCCGCCTCCACCCTGTAAGTTCCTCTAATGCTCGTTGATCTTTCTAGCGTCACGAGGCTCATCAATCTGTATTTCTTATTGGCTGCTGAATTGCTTATTTTCTAATCCTTTTTTATGCTTTTGCTTGTGAGTCAATTCCTGGTAGTGGTAGAAGGCAGACCAAAGGATAAGGGAACAAGAAGACTAACTTTCTCTTGCATATTTACCGTTGATTTGGTTGTTTTCTTCCTCTAAATCTTTCGTTTGAGCCCTCACTCGTATATAGTAGCAGAAGGCAGACTAATAGATCAACAAACAAGAAGACCGTAACTTCCTCCTCCTACAATGAAAACTGAACAAAATTTGTCAGAAGAATATTCAAAATTTACTGTCAGAGCTGTTTTGATACTCCTCGGAAAAGTTCAATTCGTGGAAAGAAAAATAATCCGTAGAGGAGAGTTGGAAGCTCCTTCATTTTACTGTAAAAGTTTATAAGAAAGCGTGTGCTGCGTTACGGATGGCGGAGCGGCTCATTGTGTTCAGATAATGCCTGTTTTTGCCTCTTAACGTAATCTTTGTGAGTAATGATCCGGCTTCTTGACGCGCCCGCCTGACAGGTGTCTTGTCGACTTAACGATCAGGAGTTTTGCTTCAGGCTGTTTCTCGTGGTCAGGTCCGTTGCAGAGGCAGACAGATGCAAGCACGATCCCAAAAGAACTTGCTGTAAGAACTCGTTAAGGAATACTAAACTAATCCCTTCTGTTACCCGGAAATATTATGATCAATTTTCGTGTTCTTAAAGTCGTAGAACTGCCAGCAAATTGAAGTTACGAAAAGAAAAGTACAAGAAAAGCGTTGAATCATGTTAAGTTTGTGCTTCTAGGTTGACTAGTCACGAGAGATTTCAGTGTTCCAGTTCACACATTTCGTCATGCCTGTAAGAAGGTGGCCTAAAGGGAGCATTATTTCATCCTCCATAATTGCCCCGTTCATCAATGTTTCCGTTTCCACGTTGAAAGTCCCCGGAAGGTTTCATTTTCCACGTCGCGTCGTGATGAAATAGATAGCTTTTTTTGATCACCCATTATTAAATACTTATAATTTCTCTTTTCCGCATCTGTCATATCCGTTTTGAGAGCAGCTTGTTGATGCGGATTTTACATTTATTTAGAAGTTGCCTCTATTCAAAAAAGTCTGCAAGAAAGTATGCGAGAGGAGTATCCAGACACTTCTCCATCCGAAATTGACCTCTCTTTTGGCCACTATTCTCTACTATCTTTTATAGGAGCAATGTTAGCGGGCTTTTTATGTTCTTATTTAGTTTTGCCCTTGAACTGCTTCCATTACTTCTCCTCCTTCGTGTATAGTCCATTTTCTCACGTTCTTGAGGTCACACTACATATACTGTTTAAAAAAATTACGTTCATGCTCGCCCCGTCCGTCAAAGTCGCCCACAGATGGCGCCACCTGACCCCATTAACGTCGCCTTTCCTTGTGCTCATCTGAAGGTCGCCTGGTTAGCGTCACGCCTTCTTGGTCCACTTTTTAGGGCTCGTGAGGTTTATTGGGCGTGAAGACTTACACGCCAGGCACTAAAATCTTCCACATAATTCCCAAACGTTATTCACAATCCAATTTTCTCGTAATACCTTTTGTCATTGGGAGAACATTATTGGTGCTCAGTCAGACGTGAAATCATGTTCTTACTCCCCGACTTTTTTTGTTTTTTTTTTCTCCTTTTCTGAATGATTCTTATGAGAGGTCTTGACGAAACATGTAATTAAATAGGATATCGCTGCCTTATGCTTTGTCTTTCTCAATTTCTTTCCTCAATTCTCTTTTGTAAAACTAAAGTAGGAAAATGTGGAGTCACCTAATTTAACAGCTTCAAAGTTAGGGTTGTCTTTTTTTTGCTTTCTTTTTGTGGTTTAGTCTTTTTTTCCTTTTTTGTTGTGTGCGTGAAGATGTTCCTTGTGCAATGGTCGCCTCGCTAAGTGGATTGTAGTGGTGTGTGTGTGTGTGTGTGTGTGTGTGTGTGTGTGTGTGTGTGTGTGTGTGTAGAGGCAATCGTCAACTCAAGCCCTGGTGGTGATGACGCTCGGTGGGAAATGGTGTTGTGACAGTGGAGTTGAGGAGGTAATGGAGTTTGATGGTGGTGGTGGTGGTGTGTGTGGGAAGATAAGAGGAAGGATAGTGGTGTTGGGAGGTGTTTAGACTACGCGGTGCTGGTGGAGGTGGGTGGATGGGTGATGGTGAGACATAATATTGAAGTGGTGATGATGTGACTCACTGTGGAGGTAGCGGCTGGTGGTGGGTGAAAGTGGTGTTGAGTTGGTGGTGATGGTGGTGGTGGTGGTTGGTGGAGTCGCTTGCGGCGAGTATCACTATAATGTTTGTCATCACGGCCAACTTGATTGTGGTTTCATGCTGTCTGGGAGGTAATAGTGGTGGTGGTGGTAGTGGTGGTGATGGTGGTTAATTCCTGTCCAGCTACGGTTGGAGTGCTCAGAGGCAAATAGACGTTGTAATGCTGGCAGTGTATGAATTGTTCTTGTGATCAGCGGAGTTTAGTGGCGGTGATTATATAGTCGTGGCGGCGGGGAGGTAACGAAGTCTGCGAAGGGCGTTGAGATGTAGCGCAAAATACATATCTTTGTCTCCACTTTTGCCTCGCTCATCCAGTTTAATAGGAAAGAAATGGAGCTCGTGATGACGGTGATGACGATAACGAGAATATAAGTATGATATGAATGACTCCACTGCAATGACATAGAGGGAGATGATCACGGCAATCGGACTTGGATATTATCACGGATTGGTTTAGTTTGTGTGTAAGTGTGATAAGAGAGGCACACGGAAAATGATAGGAAGGAATGCGATCAATGGTATCAGCGTTGGTTATTAGAACGGAATGACTAAACTTACGTGTCTGCATCTTAACAAATGTGTCCTAACTGATGTGTCTTCGCTGATGTGTTGTAACTAATATATCGTAACTTTTGGCTTAACTGATGTGTGTATGGAGACGGGAAGGGACGGGAGGAAAGACCGAAGGAAATGCTAGTGATGTTGGCTTAACTTATGTGTCTGTGTCCTTACTAATGTCTCTCTTTCTTCAGCAGCGGTCTGTATCCTCCCCCGGGGCTGGTGGGCGGCTCACACCAACCCTACGTCTGCAACTGGATAGCGGGGGACACCTTCTGCGGGAAGCGGTTCTCCACCTCAGAGGAACTTCTTCAGCACCTTCGAAGTCACACCAACCTCTCCACCTCCGACTCCTCGCTCTCACTCCACGCCCTCCACCACCCACTCCTCGCCGGGCACCTCCCACGAGGCTACCCCACTCCACCCCTCTCACCCCTCTCAGCAGCACGCTACCACCCCTATGCCAAGCCGCCTCTTGCTCACCTCCCCCCGACGGCTCCACTCCCCGCCTCCGCCCTCTCCGCAGCCACCCTATCCGGCCTCCACCCACATCCCCTCTCCGCCTACTACAACCCCTACTCCTTGTACGCCCGGGGACTTGGGGCCACCGCAGGGCTTCACTAGTGTTTCCAGCCCACGCCCGTGCCTGTGGGTGGCGAGGGCGAGGACATTGGGTGTCTGAGGGGCGTTCTGAAGGGCGTCTCCTCAACTGTGTGCTGTGATGTTACTTCTTCAATATGTACAAATCAGTGTTTTATGTGAAGAAAGATATTCGAGTCATGCTTTTTGTTAACGTTTACGACTACTGGAGAGAGAGAGAGAGAGAGAGAGAGAGTCTGTTATATCGTTTCCTTTATCAATGTTTTATGTGTGTGTGTGCGTGTGTGTGAGAGAGAGAGAGTGGACGCGGACGTAAGAGAAAGACATGTTTTACTTAATGATCTGTGATTTTTCTTTTGAACGTCGAGGACAATCATATTAGTTTTATCTTTCGTTCGTTCTCCCCAAGTCAAGGCGGGGACTGTGATCTCATGTGAGGGTGGGGAGGAGGAGGAGGAGGGGGGGTGAAGATGGCTAGGTGGGGAAGGGCGGGGAGGCTGGGGTATGGGGCGGGCTACCCTTCCCCTCCTCCCCTCACTCCCCCCATCACAGCTAACAACCGGCGCCCCAAGATGTTGTGACACTGTACCACCACAACCACCTGCCAGCACCCCTTCCCCCCTCCCCCAACACCTCCCCCCCCCCACCCCTAACACACCCTCACCCTATATATTCACTGTACATTTCCTGTGTGTGTCATGTCATGTGTTTTCAGCAGACGCAGCGAAGTATCTGTTTGTATATTTATTGTACAATATCTGTAAGCCAAGTTTTAGAGGGAAATACATTTATTTACAGATCGACAACGTCTCTGATTGTCCCTAAATTGGGTTTTCGCTGATGGCTGTTGCTCCCCTGGCCTCCGCGGTTCTCAGGGTCAAATTCTTTAATATTCCTGAAGCCAACCTCATTTTTAGGCATTTCCAGGGGTAGTTTTATGACCCTTCTTGTAGTTTGATCCTTTTTCTATACCATGAACCTAAACTTCCACTCATAAGAACCCGACTGATCATCTTTTTTGGCCTTTGGAAATAGTTGATGTGTGGGGCGGAGGCCTCTAACAATACCTCCCTTAGAGAGCGGCGCCGCGATAATAGGGCTGTGAAAGTTCCTGTTGAGGGCTATTGCTGAGGCTCTACCCGCTTACTGTAGTGTTGCAGAGAGAGAGAGAGAGAGAGAAAGAGAGGGAGAGGGAGAGAGATTTAGGAACTGACACACTTCCAAGAAAGACTTCAAAACATTCCTCCCACACCGCCGCCGCCGCCGCCATAACTCTGCGCCAGCGGGTCGCGACGGCCATAAAGTTTGGGCTCATAATTAAGCGCCGCGTCGCCGCCTCCCCCGCGCGGCGCAGCTCCAAGCAGGTAAATATGCCACCAATAGTCGTGCATTTGCCTCGAACGCCGGCGAAAATAGCTGACGTCTCCGTAAAGTGCGGGAGGCAGTTTGTAAGGAGGATCTAAATACAAGGAAGGAAAGGTTACGTACGGGGCGGCATTATCGTAAATACGGCCGCGATGTTAAGAGGCTTTATGTACTCCTTAATGTCTGTCTGTACCCTTAGTGGTGGCGCGGCACACTTTATGGCGCTCCGTGACTTGTGGCTTCATCTACAAATTTTGGTTGTGTGGCGCAATTGCAGTTAAGGGAATTTTTCACTTCGTTCATCTTCTCGCGCGCGGAGGAATGCACTTGTGGGGGCTGAGGTGTGCGTGTGGTGGGCTTATGTCTGGCGGCGGACTCGTACACTACATGTTTATCTGTTGGGTGGGGGGGTGGGGGACTAGTCGACTTTGTGGCGGTGAGTAAGCAGAACATTTCACCTCGATCATTTCCATTGCGCGCGAAAGACTGCACACACACACACACACACACACACACACACACACACACACACACACACACACACACTTGTAACGCCGAAAAGTATGTAGCGGCGGTTTTATATCTGCCGCCTCACTACATGTTTATAGGGGCGCGCGGGGGCTTCATAGCGAGGGTGAGTGGTGGTCGGGGCGAGAACTGCACTAACAAAAATTTCTCACATCGTTGGTCTCCACTCGCAGATGAACGGATCCATTTGTGACACTAAAACCGTCAGTCTGTGCCCTTAGTGGTGCGGCCGCGGGGTTTATGGGGTCGTGCGTCTGGTGTGTTCCAACTACAAGCGGTCCCCAGCTAGTTTTGCGTCATGTATACTTTATTTTCGTTTTTTTTCTTTCTGCACGCCATATATATGTTTCCGCAACACGTGTAGCATAAAACTGTCAAGTGTAGGATGATAAAAACGAGGGAGAGATATGGACGCACTTATCTTTAATGCTAACACTGGATGTTAATTGTTTTGGCATCGTCCTGTATCCTTATCTCAACCTTTAGCGGTCTGTTTTACTTAATTTTTCCCTTGAGTTGAATAGTTTACTGTAAGATAAAAAAAAAAAACTCCTCTAGTGTGTTCCAACTACATACGATCCCCAGCTAGTTTTGCGTCATGTATTCTTTCTTTCTTTATTTTTTTTTCTGCACGCCATATACATGTTTCCGCAACACGTGTAGCATAAAACTGTCAAGTATAGGATGAGAAAAACGAGGGAAAGATATGGACGCACTTATCTTTAATGCTAACCTTGGATTTTAATTGTTTTGGCATCGTCCTGTATTCTTATCTCCCCCTTTAGCGGTCTATTTTTACTTAATTTTGCCCTTGAGTTGAATCGTTTACTGTAAGATATAGATAAACTCCTCCAATGCCTTCCATATCATTAATACTAACCACTAACATTTTCTCTCGTATATATCTTTCACTATATTTTGCGGGATTTTTTTTATTTTATATTTTTAATTTTTTTATCCTTGAGCTGCATCCTTTCCTGTAAAAAAAATCCTATCCTTTAATGCTTTGAATAAGTAGCATGACTTTCCTTCTTTTCCGTCTACATTTAGAGTTTATTTATTTATTTATTTATTTGCCCTTGAGCTGCCTCCTTTAATGTAAAAAAAAAAAAAAAATCTCTTCCTTCAGTGGTTTAAATATCACTAATGCTAACCTATCTTTCCCTCTCTTCGTATATAAATTTAACTGCATTTTTTTTGGCCCTTAAGCTTTCTCCTCTTCACTGTAAAAAAGAATTAAAACCACCTCTTCTAAGGCTTTAAATATCACTAATGCTAACCTAACTTTCCCTCTCTTCGCATATATCTTTCAGTACATTTTTTTTGGACCTCGAGCTTTCTTCTCTTCACTGTAAAAATAATTAAAACCACCTCTTCTAAGGCTTTAAATATCACTAATGCTAACCTAACTCTCCCTCTCTTCACATATCTCTTCACTAAATTATTTCCAACGCCTTCCTCAGCCACGTCAAAATCACTCACTCACAACACACAACATTTCTCCTCATGCAACTCAGCCGGTCCTCAAGTTTATGTTAGCACCACATACACTCAGCTGCGTGGATTTACTATGTCATTAACTCAATCCTTGCCGGCTAATTCTCCTCACGTGTACTGACGAGATGAAAAAAAGGGATGAAGTGTATTAAGTTCAGAAATAGAGCCTTGGGTGGTGATGGCGAATGGTGATTTTGGTAACTTTTTTGAATGCTTTTTTATTTAGTTTGTTGTGATTTATCTTTTTCATATTCTTTTGCTATCGTTTTGAGAGTAGAATTTTCTAATGTTTTTTTCTTTCTCTCCTTCCTTCCTTCCTTCTTTATTCATTTTTTTCATTTTTTTTACTCTCATTTTTTCCATCTTTCTGTTTCTTTTTCTTGTTTTTTTTCTTTTTTCTTCCCATCTCTCATTTCTTTCTTCTTTCTTTTTGTTATCTTTCTTTCATTCTTCCTTCCTTCCTTTCTTTCTCTACTTATTAATTTACTTATTCACCTCTTCCTCAATCTCGCATTTTCCACACCGCACAAAGGAATCAACAGATATTAGACATGCTCCCCAACCGCGTTCTCCGTCAGTGGGCGAGGCGAAGAGAGGAGTGTCAGAAGCTCTCCCTGGTAACTTAGGCAGCCCTGATCCCATGCTGAGGAGTTCGTCGTTAAGAGAGATAATAGTGCTGTCAATCGGCTTAGAAAATTGCGTGATATAAGTGTTCTTTTATCGCTTTCAGTCGTAAAATGTAGATAACACACACACACACACACACACACACACACACACACACATTTACTAATTAGCATCTGAACTCAAGTGTTAACCCTCCATGTTCGTTGCTAATTGACTTGAGAATGTACACTTAAAAAGGAACATGTGTGTGTGTGTGTGTGTGTGTGTGTGTGTGTGTGTTACGAAAAAAATCATTACGAGTCAATTGAACGTTATGTAAGCTGTAATATATTTCATCACGGTTATATGATATTTTCAGCAGTTGTAGTGGTAGTAGTAGTAGTAGTAGTAGTAGTAGCAGTAGTAGTAATAAGTGACATTTGAATCACCATAAGTAGCAACAACAATATCATTAACTACAATAACACCAACACCATCTTCACTATTACTATCAGCAACACCATCACCATCACTACATACTAACAACAATTCTGACAACAACACTAACAAAAAATAAAGTCATGAAAAATAACAACCACAATTCAAACACAAACTCAAACACAATCTTCTCATCACAACATTATTATCTTTCCCTTCATTGTCTGAGGCCACACTTCCCTGCATTCATAAACACGTCCACTATTCAACAAACAAGCTCAGTCTCCCTTATCCTCGAAGATCCCTAAAAATATTACAACCCGAGTATTTACGTCTATTTAGCATCGGAGAATCTTGCAACGAATTGTCACTAATCTCGAATGTCGTCACCTCTGCCAGTGATGTCACCCAGCAGAAAGGGGGAGGGGGTGGTGAGTCACATGTCTGCTGTCCCCCAACCTCCTCCTACTGCTTCTGCTTCCTGCTGTGCTCCAATCTGCTTAGTGTCTCTATTTATATACACGAGTTTCCTCTTGCTTTCAATATGTGCAGTGATTGGTTGATCTTGTGATGGCTTATTTGTGTTGATTTTTGTTGATTTTTTTGAGGAATTGATGGATTTTTATGCCGTGTTTGACTTATTGATGTAGTGGTAGTAGTAGCAGTAGTAGTAGTAGTAGTAGTAGTAGTAGTAAGTAGTAGTAGTAACATTGATATAGTGGTTTGTTCTTATCCCCACAGTTGCCAAAACGAAAAAAAAAAAACAAGGAAAACTATAACACACACACATACACACGCACACTCACACACACACACACACACACTCACACACACACACTCACACACACACACACACACACACACACACACCCCATGACTGGCAATGACTGGTAAAATATGGAGCGGAGTGAGGGCCGGGAGCCGCGTGTTTGTCATCCTGGCTCGCGGGTTTGAAAAGCGACGCCACAACCCATAAAGGAGGAGAGGAGGAGGAGGAGGTGGAGAAGGAAGAGGAGGGTGTGTGGAAGGAGAAGAAAGAGGAGAAGCAGGACAAAAAAAGAGGATGTAGAGGAAGAGGAGTAATAAGTGGAGGTGGATATGTGGAAGAAGGAGGAGAGGAGGTGTGGAAGGAGAAGAAAGAGGAGAAGCAGGACAAAAAAAGAGGATGTGGAGGAAGAGGAGGAGGAGGAGGTGGAGAAGGAAGAGTAGGGTGTGTGGAAGGAGAAGAAAGAGGAGAAGCAGGACAAAAAAAAGAGGATGTGGAGGAAGAGGAGCAGTAAGTGGAGGAGGAGGAGGATTTGTGGAAGGTGGAGAAGGAGAGGAGGATGTGGAAGAGGAGGAGGAGGAGAAAAAAGAGAAGGATGTAGAGGAGTGCAAAAAGGCAATGATGGAGGATAAGAAGGAAAAATAAAGGGAAGGCAGGGAAGTAAAAGAGGAAGAGGAGGAAGAAGATGAGGAGGAAGAGGACGAAGGGCGACGATAAGGGAAAAAAAAAAAGAGGAGGGGGAAAGGAAAAGGAGGAAGTTGATTATGGTAAAATATATATCTATTAGTTCTTCATATTGAAAAAAAAAACATTAACCCTTCATACATAAGTTAAGAAACATTCATTTAACTATGGGATCAAAATTACCTTCCTCGACGCCTTTGTGTAGATTATTTTTAGGTTATATTTTTTTTTTCAATTTTTGTCTAGTTTTTTTTTTTTTTCTTTTCTTTTTTTTCTTTTTCCATCCCGAGGTGGCGACACTGTGCGACGCGAGTGACTTGTGTGTGTTGAATTTCTTTCTGATCCGACTGAACGATCATTTATTAGGATGAGCTTAGGTTTTATTCGCTCTTCCTGGTCTTTATGCGGTAATTTTTTTTCTTGTTATTCATCACTCCCTTCTGTCATAAAGGCTCGTCTCTCCTTTGTCCGTAGTCTTGACCTCTTCATACATCCTGCAAGCCTTTCCTTTATGTTGAGTCAATTCACCATCCCTCGTGTCCTGCAGAGCTTCTTCCTCAGCCTCCTCGCTTGTATTCTTCTTTAAACCTTTTATTATTAGGTTTATCATTATTTTCAGCATTACTGTAATCCTTTTATTATCATCATTATTGTTATTGTTATCAAAAACATCCTTATTATCATTATTTTCTGCGGGTCTTGATCGTGTCAGCCATGAAGGCCCTTTGCTGCACACTGGCAGGATAGAAGTGGGTGGTCCTGTTCTTTCAGTCATGAACTAACTCTGAAAGGGTCACGCTCGTTGTGTCTTCGTGGATGATGATTGCAGGAGAATGCTTGCTATTAATTTTGGTGTTGCTCAGGAAGTGTGGTGTGTCCTTTGTTGTTGAAAAAAATATTGGGAAGAATTTTTCGTAGTGGTAGAAGTCCTTACCGTCGTCATTATCAACATTATTATTGCTGTTATTGTATTTTTATATAAGAAAATAATATAATGAGAAAAATAATGCTCATGATAATAATAGTAATAATAATAATAATAATAATAATGATAATAACAATAATAATAATAACAGTAATAACGATAAAATTCCTGTCACACCAAAATCATTATCGTCATCATTCTGGAGATCATCGCCGCGGCCATTGTCCTCCCGGCACTATATCACAATCCTGCATAACGCCGCATTCTTCGCGCCGCCACCATTTACGCAGCTCAGGACGAGGCACAGAAAAAAAATGTAATCTAACTGTTCGCCACGACACAATGGCCGACTGAGGCTGAGCTGCAGAGAACATGAAAAAGTGAGGCGTGTCTGTGCTGCGGGGAGGACGCGTTGCTAGCTCTCTGTCGCCTTCTTTGAGGTCCTGAGGCCGTCATCAATCACCGCTAGATAAAGCTTCGTTAGATTTTTACCTGACAAAAATATCCTTATAACGCCGTGACAACATGACCACTGAGAGCTCTTACACGCAATCCTCTTAACCTAAACCTATTTCTCTATCCTGAGTCTACTGGTCTGGACACGGAGGCCTCGCATTGTCCGGCGCGCTCAACAGACATTTCCATAAGCACAGTGAAGGATGGACTTAGAGTGAAGCGCCGCCCTAACGAGGAGATAAGCCTGTGTGTGTCCCTGTCCGCGGCCCTTCATCCCCTTCTGCAGTAGCTCGTGTGCTCTCCCCTTCCTCCCTTCCTCTTTATCCCCCTCCCTCTCTTCTCCCTATCTCTTCTAACTCTTCCTTTTCTCCCTTCTTCCTTTTTTTATGATCCACTATTCTCTCTTTCGTTCCTTCCTATCTCTCTTTTCCCACTCTTCTCTTCCCTCCTCCCCTTCACTCCGCATTTTATATCTTCGTATTTATTCTCTCTCTCTCTCTCTCTCTCTCTCTCTCTCTCTCTCTCTCTCTCTCTCTCTCTCTCTCTCTCTCTCTCTCTCTCTCTCTCTCTCTCTCTCTCTCTCTCTCTCTCTCTCTCTCGCCCCTCCACATTCCCTCCTCCTCTTCCAAAATCTCTCCATCGTGTCTTCTAAGCGCATTCCCATACCTTCATGTCCTTCCTCCCCATCTCCTCCTCCTCCTCCTCCTCCTCCTCCTCCTCTTTCTGCGTGTCCCTCCATTCCGTCTTCTTTTCCTCATTTTTTCTTTTTTCTTCCCTTCCTGTTTGTCTTTCTTCTTCCTCTTATTCATTTTGCTTCTTCTCATCTTTGTCAGTCCCTATTCTCCTCCTCCTCTTCCTCCTCCTCCTCCTGTTTTTTTTTTCTTCGTCTTCTCTTTTACTCCTCCTCTTCTTACTTTTCTTCTTTTTCCTTCTTCCTGTGTTTAATCTTTTCCTCTTCTTCCTTGTTCTAATTCTCCTCTTCTTTTTTTCTTGCTTATTCTATCTATGTTCTTTCTTATAACTGTCTCCTGAACTATTATAAGAGAAACTATAGTCATCATCATTCTTACTATTATTATTATTATTATTATTATTATTATTATTATTATTATTATTATTATTATTATTATCATTATTATTATTATTTTCCTCACCCTTGCGTCTCGAGAGGGAAAAAAAAGTACGTCAGGGGGGATTTAAAGACATCTCCCATACCATTTTTCCCTTATCTTCCCCTTAGGGAGGAATAAAGTGAACTACTCCTTATAATCTTTCCCCTTTGTCATTCTTCTTCCTCCCCCCTCACTCCCCTTTCCTTCCCCTGCCTCCCATCTCACCCTTTGCCTCTTTAAAATGGCTTTCCTTCACTCCTGCTCCCTTTTCTTCCCTCCCTTTTCTCCCTTTTCTTTTTTTAACTCTCCTCTTCCATCCCTTTCTCTTTGCCTCCCTTTCCTTTCTTTCCGTTTCTTCATTAGTCCTTTCTTTCGTTCCTGTGGTCTTCCTTCTTTTCCCTTCATTCTCTTTCATTAACTTATCTTCTATATCACATTTTCTCATTTTCTATCTATTTACTTCTTTTCTTGGCTTCTTTTTCACTTCATTTCTCTTTTTTTCTCTCTTCTGGTCTGTCTTTCTTCCTTTATTCCCCTCCCTTTCCTTCCTCTGTTCTTCCCTCCCTCTCCCCCATTCCCTTTTCCCTTCATTCTCTTTCATTAACTTATCTTCTTTCTCATTATTTCCATTTTCTTTCTATTTACTTCTTTTCTGGTCTGTCTCCTTCCTTTATTCCTCCCCCCTTCCTTCCTCTGTCTTTCCCTCCCTCTCCTCCATTCCTCCCTCTTGTCCCCATTATCTTCAGGTATTTAGTGTGTCTTTAACATACCTGGGCAGCCTTCTCACCCTTGCCCTTTTCCTCAATGTTCACTCTTCCTCTTCCCTCCCTGTCCTCTCTTCTCCTCTCCTCCTTCCTCTCTCTTAACCTTCTGCACATTTATTTCTTCCTCCGTCTCCTTACTTATGTTTATTATTATTATTATTGTCACTATCTGCTTCAGCATCATCGTTTTTGTTCTTCGTTTCTTCTTTTTCTTCTTCTTCTTATTATTATTATTATTCCTTCTTCTTCTTCTCTTCTTCCTACTGCAATTTTTTCTCCGATTTTTTTCACTTATTTTCTTATGTTTATTTTTTCCTTGTAAGAGAAGAGATCCTTATGAAGACGAAATTAGTCACAGTTTAGCTTTATTTTGATTTTATTTTGTTATTTCTGTTTTTCCTTTTGTTTCGGTCGCTAAGCTCAGTGTCTTGTCAAGTATGAGGGAATAAGACTGTCAGTACACGGGAAAACTCAGGTAGGCTAATCTTCCCTTATCTAACTGGCGTAACAGGTGTGTCAAGGTACTTCACACACACACACACACACACACACACACACACACACTACTCTTTCTCCCTATCTAGCTACGAAACAATTATGAGAGCGAGAGATCCGCCCATAAGTGAGGAAATTATGAATGATTTAGTAGAAAGACACATCAGGAGGAGCAATGATCTACAACTTATATGGAGGAGTGTCCTTAAAACTGTCAACTACTACCCAACTACTTGACGGTCATTTACAACCATCACATAGTCAACTGTAAGGAGTGTAACGACGAGTGGACAGCGTAACGGCCATCGCTCCGCCCTGTCATCGCTCGTTACTCAAGGGTCAACAGTCCAACCTCACAGAGCGTTAACAAAAACCAACTGCCTATACATAAACAAGCTTACAGTGAAGGCAGAGCGGGTTTTCTCAGGCACACATCGCCAGTCGTCCAAGAACCTTATAATCGACCCGCTTTTCGCCTCCTGGTGAAGCGTCTGTTCGAGTCTGGGTATCGAAGCAGCGGAGTGAATCCAGCGCTGGGCCGGGTGGTCATTCTGGGCCGTGGAGCACCCGCCGGCGGACCTCCTGCCTCTGTTGCTGGCTGCTGCTGCCGTGGATGAACCTCCTGTTGGTGCGGCCGCTGGTGGTGAGTGCTTGTGTGGGGCGGCCCAGTGTGTCGGTGAGGACAGGCTGAGGACGAGAACTGGGAGGCATTGCAAACACCGCCACGGAGGAAAATCTTCAATACGTTGGTAAGGAGTGGTCAAGTGCTTGCTAATGTGATCATGGCGGATCCTTTGCCATCTCATTCTACTGAAGTAATACTGGTTTCATTAACACCGTGAATGAATAGCATGCACACACTTTCCAAATAAGTGTTGATAAATTAGTTGACAGCATATTAAAAGCAAACGTTTGGCTGGGTGATTATCTTACTGGTAATTATCCCAGGGGCGCGTGTGCAGCAATTATTCCTGCGATCACTAAGGTGTGAAGCAACAAGTTTGAATTATAATTATGACTCGGAACTCAGTATTCATATATCTCTGCATGATATCCCATTCTGTATGACCCAAGCACCTCTTACATCGCTAACAATCTATTAATGCATCAAGATAATTTATTTTTTTTATTTTTTTTTTATTTATCATTGACAGCGGAAAGTGGAAGTCACACGTTAAATTATATAAACGTAATTATGTAAATGGCAGATTAGAGGTAAAAAAAGACAACTCGACATTTTAAAGCAAACTGACCTCTCAATAACATAACTACTGTATGGTCGTAGGTGTAGTGGATGGCGCTTATAGAACCCCCATTGCCAGTCTTTTCCTATTACAAATTTGATAAAAGAAAGGAGGAAGGAGTAAAGGAGAAACCACAGGCATTGTTTTTGTTGCTTTTTGTTGTCTGTGGCATAACCACTGTATGGTCGTTGGTGTAGGGGATGGCGCTTATAGAACCCCCATTGCCAGTCTTTTCGTATAGCAAATTTGGTAAAAGAAAGGAGGAAAGAGTAAAGGAGAAACCCACAGGCATTGTTTTTGTTGTTTTTTTGTTGTTTGTGGCTCTTGGCTGGCGGTGGTGGCCTGCGAGGGCGGTGCTGCAGCTCCTAACATTAATGGGCATTATGGGAACCCACTCGAGAGTAATATGACCATTATTTATGATGGAAGTTTGTATGCCATTATTTTGATTCATGGCCCAACGGAGGGGCCGCCCGTCTGTTACTTTGGCGGGGAGGGGGAAGCGGGGGAAGGGGGGAGTGAAGGAGGAAGAGGTGGATAGGGGGGTTGTGGCGGGAGGGGGTAAGTGTGTGTGTGTGTGTGTGTGTGTGTGTGTGTGTGTGTGTGTGTATGTGTGTGTGTGTGTGTCTAGAGGTGAGGTAGGGGTGAAAGTTTAACTGGTTTATCATTTTTGCGCTCTCTCTCTCTCTCTCTCTCTCTCTCTCTCTCTCTCTCTCTCTCTCTCTCTGTCTATCTATCTATCTATCTATCTATCTCGCGTAATGGATTTAATCTGTTCACTAACGGTATTATTTCTCTTCCAGACTAACCCGAAGAGAAGTGAATCCAAGCAAGGACGAGAAACACGTGTCTTGATCCTCCCGTGACTCCTCTCCGTGTCCTGCTCTCGTGTTCCGCCTCCCAGCACGTGTCCAGGAAATACAAAGGGATGCGTGAACCGAACTCTCCCTCTACGCTGGGTGAGTGTTCCTGAAGACTTGTTGAATCGTTACTTACCTAACCTTACCTTGCACCTTTAATCTCTCTATGCCCTAAAACTTATACGTTATTCTTTACGCCTATCCATGTTCGTGAAAACTTGTTGAATCGTTACTTACCTGATGTTATCTTGCACCTTTAATCTCTCTATGTCCTGAAACTCATACGTTATTTTTTACACCTATCCCGGCATATGACGACATGTTGCGCCGACTAAACGAAACTTTCCAACTTTACACCTCTCCATGTCCGTGAAGACTTGCTGCATCGTTAATTACTTTATCTTACCTTATACACATCTTCCCACGCTTTATAACAAACACCTTATACCTCTTTGCTCTTAATTATCTTCTCATCTCGACTTCTTTCATCTCTCAATGTCTTATAACTTAAACCTCAAACCTTATACCTCTCTAAGTCCCTCTCTAGTCACTGTATATCCAAGAAACATTAGAAAAGCAGGTAACTTACACGGGAAAGGAAATATAAGCTTCTTGAACACTATCAAAACCAGAGTGAGGTGGTTTGGCGGTAGGGTAAGGAAAGGAAGGCGTAGTGAGGGTGGGCGAGAGAGGGAGATTGGGGTGCAGAGGAGAAGGGGTTGAAGGGGGTTGGGGGAAGGGGGGTGGGGTCTCGTAATCAAAGGCCGTGGTTTGTTTTGGCTGCTCAGCGTTGAAGGAAAGCGAATGTTTGATCGATTTCACGCCGTCACTGGAGGTGGTGAGGTGGCGGCGTGTGTGTGTGTGTGTGTGTGTGTGTGTGTGTTAACTGGCCTGTCTGCACTGGTAATGGTCCTGCTGGGTTCTGCTGTGCCTGCTGATAATGGTTTCTGTTTCCTGCTGTTCTTTTCCTGTTAGGTTTTTATATTAGTGGTTTCATGATTGTAATTGTTTGTTGTTTGTTTGTTTTTACGACTAGTGTTCCTATTTATTTCCTTCGTCATATGTTCAGTGCTTTTTTTTTTCCTTTTCATTCATTTTCCCATTCCTGTGTCCATCTTTATTTTCCTTCCTCTTATTTACTCCCCATTTCTTTGTTTCTTTCCCATCATTTTATTCATATCTTTATTTATTTTTTATTTTTTATTTTTATTTTTTTATGTTCTCTTAATATTCAGTACTTTTTTCCTTATCACTCATTTTCCCTTTCCTGTGTTCCTTCATCTTTGTTTTCCTTCTCATTTACTCCCCATATCTTTAGTCTCTTTACCATCATTTCATTCATATCCCTATTCATCCTAGGCGGTGGCTGAGTGGTTAGCGTGCTGGGCTCACATTCACCACGCTATGGACAACGTCGGTTCGAATCCCCACGCTGGGATTTTTCAGTCACCGCCGAGTGACTTAGGACTACCCACATGCTGTCCTGAAGACCACCCATCAACCCGGACTCTAGAAGAAACCGTCCTGTGAATCAAGAATGAGTTCCGGGGGGCAGCAAGAGCCAGGCATAAATGGCGCCACTATAAAAAAAATTACCTGCGCCACGACGGGCTTGGGTCCTCTACCTGTTTCCTTCGCCATATGCTCAGTACTTTTTCCTTTTGATTCATTGTCTCTTTCCTGTTTTTCTTCATCTCTGTTTATCCATCTTTCATTTACTTACCATTTCTATAGTTTCTTCCTCATTTTTTTTTATTTATATCCCTATTTTCTTTTCTTATTTGATGTCCTCTACCTATCTCCTTCCTTTTCTTTCCCTTTTTTTTATTTACTTTCCCACTGTTACTCCACGACTTTGTTTCTTCCACTACTAAATGCTACGAAGGAGTTGCACGAAGCTTCAAAAATGCTGACAAAAGTGATGTAATGTTACCTTGATCTCGGCCTAATTCGCGCTTCCTTAAATATCCTGCTTGTGTTCTTTTGTCATTACTCAGATCAAGTGTGTCGTGATGGGAGGAAATACAGTGTTGGCTTAGTCTTGTATTGCTGTGCTAGTGTTCTAAGGAGACTTTTTATCACCCTCTTCGTCTGCATTCGCGTTTTTACTTTGCCTTCACGCGCCATTTGCAGGTGGTGGTGTTTTTTGTGTGTTTCCAGGTATGTCTGGCGTTAGATTTACCTGTTCTTTGTCGTGTTGCTGCAGTGAGTGTGTTACAGTGTTAGCGTGCCTGTTATTTTACCTCCTACGTCATGTGCCTGGATTAAATAGGAGACAACAGAGATAACAGACACAAAGAACACAAACAACAGAAAAAATATTACCTTACACACAACCACCACTACTACTACTACTACTACTACTACTACTACTACTACTACTACTACGTGTATTACTTTCTTGCAGGTAATTTCACACCTGTTGTTGGGAATGTATTAAATGACATGGCTTCACTTTCACTTTTTTTCTTTCATTTTCGTGTTTTATGTGTATCGGTGACGCCCATTTGTCATGTATCACTACACACACACACACACACACACACACACACACACACACCACTCTCTTTATGGGTGCCACATGTATCATCATAATGTATCCTCCCCCCCTCTGCCCCCTCCTCCCTCCCCTCTCACCACCACCACCACCACCACCATTCACACCCTTCACCTCCTCTTCCATCCCCTCCCCTCTTCTCTCCCCCCCCTTTCTTTCTATCCCCATCAATTCTCATCCTACTCTGCCTTTTCTTTAGTCTCCCCATTTATCATGTTACCCCGTTGATTGCGTCCCTCCTTTGCATCCCGTTTTCTACTATTAATATCCTTCGCCATATATATGTTCAGTATTTACTTTTCCTTTCCTTTTTTTTGTACTTTTCCACTTTCCTGCTTTTGTTTATCTGTTTTCCTACTTTTTTCCTGTTTTTTTTTTACCATACTTGATATTTTGATTTGTTTTTATCTCTTATTTCTCTGTTTCCGTTTTTTTTTATTTCCTTATCTCCTTTTCTTTAATCTTTTTTCCATGTCTTTTTTTCCTGCTTAATTTTCTTCCCTCTCTTTTCCCTTTTCCATCTTCCTCTCATCCCTTTCCCTCCCCAATTATCTCTTCACCCCCCTCTATCTATCCTCTCTCTTCCCCTTCCTTCTCCTTTCCCTCCCCTTCCCCCTTTCCTTCACCCCTTCAGACTGACAGACATATGTTTACTGAGACACATGTATGGCTATTTCTTGTCTCACTCTCTCTATCTCTTCTTTATTGATATGTCCCTTTCATGCTCTTCTTCTCGTTCCCTCTCTTCTCTTCCCCTCTTTCCTTTTCATTATTTTCCTCCTGCCTTCCTGTGTGTGTGTGTGTGTGTGTGTTTGTGTGTGTGTGCGCGTTTGTTTGTCCTTGTTCTATTTTTTTCGAGGACAAGGGAAAGAAACTGACAATGTAATACACACACACACACACACACACACACACACCTCTTCCATCTATCTTCTCTTCCATGCCATTCCGTATTACACTCTCCCTCCCCCCTTCTCTCCTCCTCCTCCTCCTCCTTCCCCCCTTCCACGGTAGCTGAAATACGAGGGTTGTGTCAGGGTGTGGCTGCCTTCCTGTGATCGATGGTCAAGGGTGATAAACTTCCTCTCCCTCCAATTAGCGGCCAGGTGAGAAGGGTCAGGTGTGTGTGTGCGTGTGTGTGTGTGTGTGTGTGTGTGTGTGTGTGTGTGTGTGTGTGTGTGTGTGTGTGTGTGTGTGTGCTCGCTCTAATTGTTTGAGTGTTATATATTTCCAAGGATCGAGAGAGAGAGAGAGAGAGAGAGAGAGAGAGAGAGAGAGAGAAAGGGGGGCGATAGCGATTAACAAACAAACACCCCCCCTTCACCCCCCCCCTCCCTTCACCCCCCACACAAACACACAGGAGAACGAGGTTAAACGAGGTTACTGCACACACACACACACACACACACACACACACACACACACACACACACACACACACACACACACGCTGGAGTTTATCACATCACACTCTCTGCCTCCTGGCCCATTAATCTGTCCACTTGGCGGCTATCAGTGTGTCTATAATCCCTGCCGGCCTGCCCGTCGCTTGATTAGGGCGTGGGGGGGGGAGGGGGGCGGAAGGGAAGGGGTGAAGGAGTTGAGTGATGGGTGGCATGGGGTGATGATAGGAAAGTGAAGGGGTTGAGGTGAGGTAAAAGAGGATGGTGAAGAATAGAGAGAATGGATGATGATGGAATGAGATGGGGATAGAAGGGAATGTGTGAAGGAGTTGAGTGATGGGTGGAAGGATTGATGATAGGAAAGTGAAGGGGTAGAAGAGAGAAAACAGAGGATGATGAGGAATAGAGAGAATTGATGATGAGGGAAGGAAAGGGGAATAGAAGGGAATGGGTGAAAGAGTTGGGTGATGGGTGGAAGGATTGATGATAGGAAAGTGAAGGAGTAGAAGAGAGAAAACAGAGGATGATGAGGAATAGAGAGAATTGATGATGATGGAAGGAGAGGGGAATATAAGGGAATGGGTGAAGGAGTTGAGTGATAGGTGGAAGGATTGATGATAGGAAAGTGAAGGGGTAAGAAAAGAACAGAGGATAAAGAAGAATAAAGGGAATGGATAATGATAGAATATACGAGGAAAGGAGTGATTTAAAGAAGAGGGGCGAACGGAAGGGAAGGAAAAAAGGGTGAAGGAGTCGAGTGATGGATGGAAGGAGTTGAAGGTAGATAAGTGAAGGGGTAGAATATTATGTTTAAACGAAAGACGCCTAGACGGAAAGAAGAAAGTATAGACGGAGTTAAATGGAAAGGAAGGTATTAGAGAGGAGTACAGGAATTGATGTTTTAAAAGGAGATTAAGAATAGAAAATAAAAAGAAAAGAAATGAAGGAATAGAAGATAAGTGTTAAAATGAAAGACTAAATATGTACTAGCAATCCCTATATGATTTTTTTTAGTTGATATATATTAAAGTAAGGTTAGTCTCGATATTCTAGTGACGTAATTGTAGATAAGAAATTGAAATTGATCTTGTGTTCCGGAAATACCTAAGAGGAGGAGGAGGGGGGGGAGGAGGAGGAGGAAGAAGAAGAGGAGGAGGAGGAGGAGGAGGAAGAGGAGGAAGTAGGCGGTAAACAAAGCTTGGGTCTTTGTTAGAGAGAGAGAGATGGGGGGGGGGGGGGTAGAGGGAAGGACAGTAACACCCGCATCACTCCACCCCTTGACAAGAAGGAAGAGGAGGAGGAGGAGGAGGAGGAGGAGGAGGTTCGGTCACAGTATCAAGTGTCTCCTAAATCGTCTTCAAGTGGTGGGTGACCTTTATGACGAGAGAGAGAGAGAGAGAGCATTATATACCCTTCAAAATATACCCAATCATATATTTCCTTACTTTTTTCCTTTGTCTTCTTTCCTTCCTTCTCTTCCTTTTCTTCCTCTCCCTTCCTTTACTCCTTTTTTCTCTCATCTCCCTTTTGCCTCTTTTTTTTTCCCCTATGCCCTTCCTTCTTTATCTCTCTCCTCTCTCCCTTCATTTCCATTCTCCCTTTTTTCTCTTCCGCTTTCTTTCCTCTCCCTTTCCTTAAGTTTCTTCCTTTATTCTCTCCCTTTCTTTATCTCCTCTCCTTTCTCTCCCTATCCTCCACATCTTTCTCTCTCTTCCCTCCTCCCTGCTTTCTCCCTTTCTCTTCCTCTTTCTCTCTCCTCACTTTTATCCATTTTAACTCTTTTCTTTCCTCTCCCTCTCCTTCCCTTTCCTCCTCCTTTCTCTCCCTTTCTTTATCTCCCTCCTCTCCTTCCTCTCTCCCTACCCTCCATCTCTCTCCCTTCCCTCCTTCCTTCTTACTCCCTTCCTCCTCACTTCTGTCCATCTTAACTTTCTTTTTTTTCCTCCCCCTTTCCTTCCCTTTCTTCCTCCCTTCTCTCCCCTTCTTTATCTCCCTTCCACCCTTTCTCTCTCCCTGCCTTCCATCTCTTTCTCTCCCTTCCCTCCTCTCCTTTCCTTTATCTCTCCTTCCTCTCCTTTCTCTCTCCCTACCCATCTCTTTCTCTCCCTTCCCTCCTTCCTTCTTTCTCCCTTCTTCCTCCTCCTCCTCCCTTCTCCCTCCCCCCCGCGGCAGTAAGTAATGAATGAACAGTATAAATATAGATGGCAGCACCCTCCCCTTCACCCCCATTATTCTTCCCCTTAAACTCCCCTCCCCCCTCCCCCTCCACCCCCTCGCCCCCCCCTCGACTCACCCTTCAAACTGCCCTCCATTGTTTCTATTGTATATGAGCCTCTCCTCCACCCCTTACCTCCATCTCTCTCTCTCCTCCTCCTCCTCCTCCTCCTCCTCCACCTTTTATCGTAACCTACTTCCTTCCCCTCCTCCACCCTTTGTCTACATTCTTATTTTTTCTGTTCATTTATTTTCTCTCTAATGCCTCCCTTTTCCTTTTTTTCCCTCTTTCTTTCTCTGTTTTCTTTATTTTTTTCCATTTTCTCCTTTTTTTCCCTTCTATCTACATCCTTTTCTCTTCTTCGACCTTTTTTTTTCTCTGCCTTTCTCCTCCTTTTCTCTTCTTTCCACCTCCTCCTCCTCTTTCCCTCCATTCCTTTCCCTTCCCTGTTCATTCTCCTCTCCATTTTCCCTTCCCTCAAATTCCTTAACTATCCCTTCTCCTCCTCCTCCTACCCTTTTCTATAACTTTCTGTTCACTTTTCTTTCTTTTTTTTTATTTCTACATCTTCGTCTGTTTTTTTTTATTTTTTAGCCTTTTCCACTTTATCTCTTCTGCCTCCTTTTCTCCGTTTTCCCTTCCCTCAATTCCTTAACTATTCCTCCTCCTCCTACCCTTTCCTCTAACTTTTTCTTCACTTTTCCTCCATTATTTTCCATATCTTAGTCTTTTTATGAGCCTTTGTTTTATCCCTTTTTCCATGTGTTCCTTTTTCTGTTCTTCCTCTCTTCTATTTCCTTCTCTTCATGCCTCCATCTCCCTCCTTTCCTCCCTCTTTCCTCTAACTTTTCCTTCACTTGCTTCCATTTTTTTTTCCATATCTTAGTCTTTTTCTGAGCCTTCGTTTTATCCTTTTTCCATATTCCTTTTTCTGTTACCCTTCCTCTCCTCTCTTTCCTTTGCTTCATGTCTCATTTATCACCCTCCTTTTTCCCCTCTCCGTCTCTCCCTTCCTCTCTTCCTCTTTCCCTTCCTCTCTCCCTCTTTCCCTTCCTCTCTCCCCCTCTTCGTCCTGTCCTCCTCCTCCACCTCCTCCACTCCCTCTCTCTAGCAAAATGTGGATCAGCGGTCAACCTTCTCAGCAAGCAAAGTAATGGACATTCGAGCGAGACTGTAAATCTGCGACCACGACCTGACTCTCTCTCTCTCTCTCTCTCTCTCTCTCTCTCTCTCTCTCTCTCTCTGCAACACAAAATTAAGAGGTTTTGGATTCGGTTTGTGAGGTTTTGGGACGAGTGATTATTTCCTTTATCAGTGTAGGGTGGGGGTGGGTGGGGGGGGGGGTAGGGGGGCCGTGGGCGTGGTTCGGGCGTGCGAGGTGGGCGTGTCTGGGCTTTAAAAGGGGCGTGGGCAGAAGGGTGGGCAAGGGAGGGGCTTAGTGAGATGAAGAGGTGCCTGGTGTGCGATAACCGTTTTCTCTCTCTCTCTCTCTCTCTCTCTCTCTCTCTCTCTCTCTCTCTCTCTCTCTCTCTCTCTCTCTCTCTCTCTCTCTCTCTCTCTCTCTCTCTCTCTCTCTCTCTCTCTCTCTCTCTCGCTCTTGTCATTCTCTTCTTCATTTCCTTTCATTTCTCCAACTTTCTCATACTCATTCATTCTCTCCTCCTCCTCTTCCTCCTTTCTCTCTCTTCTTTCCCTCTCTTTCTCTCCCCTTCCTTTTCTCTCCTCCTCTTTCCCTTCTTTTTCTTTCCTTTCCTCCCTCTCTCTTTCAGTCCCTCCTTCTCTTTCCCTCCCCTTCCTCTCCCTCCTCTTTCTCTTCACTTCCTCTTCTCTCCCTCTCTCTTCCCTTCTTCCTCCCTCACTCTCTCCTCGTCCCTCCTCTCCTTCCTCTCTTCTTTTCCCTTCTCTTTCTCTTTACTTCCTTTTCTCTCCCTCTCCCTTCCTCTCTCGCTCCTCTTCCCTCCTCTCCTTCCTCTCTCTCTCTCCCCTTCTCCCTCCCTCCCTCTCTCCCCTTAATGGTGAGACACAAGCTGGTCGTTATATCAGCAATAATCGGAGGTCGAAAGACAGAATCTCCATATTTCTTCTTTATTCCTCTCCTTCTTCCCTATTATCTTTTATTGCTCCTCTTCCTCCTCTCCTGTGCCTCATTCCCGCCTTTCCGATGTGTAATACGAAGCCTTTGCACACACACACACGTACATACACACGCACACACACACCTCTTGAACTAACCTCTTAAAGACTTGCCATAATCTCCGCCACTCGTCTTGATGTGAAAGCCCAGTATCTTAATGCACGTCTATATTTATCTTTATTTATTTACCTCCTCAGCCTCCTCGCCCTTATAAACATGGTGAAGTGCCTGCCATTACCGACGCTTAATCTCCTTGACCCCGGGTTCGAATCTTTGTTTAGGAGATTAGCTCTTGTGTCACCCGTCAGTCATCTTTGTATACATTAAGATACTCTAGAATATAAGGTGAGAACAGGCCACTCAACCTACACATGTTCACGCGTTTCAGGTCTTACCCACATATGATAAGGCTTTCGTAGAGGTTGTGTTAGTATTGCCATGGGTAGTTTTTTATGACCCTAGGGACAGTTTGACAAGGCTTCTGCTGCACCACCTTGAATGTCAACTCTATATTTTCACGCGTTTCAGGTCTTACCCACATATGATAAGGCTTTCGTAGAGGTTGTGTGAGTATTGCCATGGGTAGTTTTATGAGCCTGGTGATAGTTTGACAAGGCTTCTGCTGCACCGTGAATATGAAATCATCCCCCTTCAACTTCCTCCTTCCTTCCATCCCTCCCTTCCTCCCTTCACGTTGCAAATATATGGTTACGAAGATGAGCACAGGAGGAAGGAGTTAAAATTGTGTTGATCTTCTTTTTCTCTTGTTTCCTCTCTCCAACACACACACACACACACACACACACACACACACACACACACCCTCCCTTCCCACATCTTCCCTCCCTCATCCCCCTTAATTTCCTTCCTTCCGTCCCTCCATCCCTCCCTTCACGTTCCCTCCCTCCTCAAGCCACGCCCTTCTGCCTCCCTCCGCCAGTAGCACTTCGACCCTTCCCCCCGAACGTGACAAAATCAGAATTCTCCTTGTTAACAGTTTCCTCCTCTCTATCCTCGATCCCTCCCCTCCTTCCCCCCCCCCCCCTTTCCTTCCTTCCTTCTCTCGCTTCCCAATTACTTAGTCTCGCCTCCGGGTTCGTCCTGGAGTGATTAGAGCAGCTGTTTTTATCTCGTGTTTCTCATTTTGTCATTACTCTTTTCATTGAATTTTTTGGGGGGTTGATTTTGTTTCTTGGTTTTATGTTTGATTTTCCTGATTTTTTTTTCTCCTTCCATTTTCTGGTTTTGTTATTTTTCTTTTCAATGACCTTTTTTTTTTTTTGTTTTTGTTTTTTGGTCTTATGTTTGGTTTTCCTGATTTTTTTTTCTCCTTCCTTCATACCTTCTGTTTGTCTCTTTATCTGCCAGCTTGTCCGTTTGTATTTCTTTTTCCATATCTGTCTGTCGCTCTTTCTCTTTGTGTGTGTCTGTCTCTTTCTCTGTCTCCTGTTCTTCATATAGATTTAGTTTAGGGTATCTTCAAACATGATAGCCAGCACCTCATGGTATAAATCAACAAAGAATGACCTCACTTTGTTGTATAGAAAGTCTCATTAGTAAGGAAGCTTATATGAATTTTGAGTCAAGACCTATAGTAACTCTTTGGGGTTTTGTTAGGTTATGTTGGGTTAAGTTTAGGGTATCTTCAAACACATGATAGCCAGCACCTCATGGTATAAATCAACAAAGAATGACCTCACTTTGTTGTATAGAAAGTCTCATTAGTAAGGAAGCATGTATGAATTTTGAGTCAAGACCTATAGTAACTGTCTGCGGTTTCGTTAGGTTAGGTTACTCACTCACTCACTCACTCGCATTCTATCATTAAACTGTACTCTTTTACCCACTCTGCAGTACTTTTATCTACTCCCTCACACGCTTTTTCGTTATCCCCTTCATTTAAATTCCAAAGACAAGTTCCCTGACCCTTTCATTTTGTCTCACCATAAAACATTGAGTTACTTTTCTTCACTTTCCTTTTTCCCCCGTCTTCTACCCTTGACAAACCTCACGTTCACCCCTCTACTGCTGTCCCTTCATCTTCCCCCTTCTTCTTCCCTTGACAAACCCCTCGTTCACCCTTCTCCTGCTGTCCCTTCTTCCCCCTTCTTCTTCTTCCCTTGAAAAAACTCACGTTCACCCCTCTACTGCTGTCCCTTCATCTTCCCCCTTCACTCACACTGCTTCTCAACTATCATATTTCTTTTTCCTTCCTTCCTTCCTTTTCATCTTAAGCTCCCATCCTCCCCTCCTCCCTCCCTCCTTTCTTTCTTCTCCTCCATCTCTCTTACTCCCAAGACTCATTTGCCTTTCTTTGAACTCTATCGGCCAGCCTCCTCCTCCTCCTCCTCCTCCTCCTCCGTGTTACTTGTTGGCATCATTTCCTCCGAATCACGTATCCATCTTCTTATCTTGGCGAAGAGGAGGAGGAGGAGGAGGAGGAGGAAGAGGACGGATCAACCAAGAAACACTAGCCGACCTCTCCTCTTATTGAATCTCCTCCTCCTCCTCCTCCTCCTCCTCCTCCTCCTTTCTGTGTTTTAATGATGGCGTCTGACGTAATCAAATTTGCAAGGCGCTTCTGCGAGTCGCTTGTGTTTTGTCCCTTAAGATTTGTATTGTAAATTTTAACGTGTGTGTGTGTGTGGGGGGGGGGGGGGGGGGGCTACTTTCGTTTGTGTGTGTGTTTTGCTAAATTTTTTATTGTTTTGTGATTGTCTTTTCATCCTCCTCTTCTTCCTCATCCTCTTCATGTACCTCAGTTTTCTCCTCTTCTTCCTCCTATTTTTCGTCGTTTGGCTCTCTCTTTTTCTTTCTCTTTCTCTTTATTTTTCCTTATTTTTCATGTTTTCTTACTTTTTTATATTTTTTTTCTGCTCTTCCTATCCCTCCTCCTCCTCCTCCTCCTTCTTCTTCTCCTCCTTTTACTGTAATTTCTTCCTCTAACTTTTTCTTTCCCCGCCACTCCCTTTTGCGTGTTCATTTTATCTTCATTCCGTCTTATCTTATCTTTTCATCGTTAATTCCTATCTTCCTTCAATTACTTTCATCCCCGTCCTTGCCGTCTATTAAACCTCCTCCTCCTCCTCCTTTTATCCTCATTCATTTCTTCTCATTCATTGTCTCCATTAATTTTCTCTTCATTTTTTTTTTTTTCTTTTTTTTTTCTTTTCTCCAAAGTCACTATAATTATCCTGCCACCTTTTCTCTCTCTCAAGTTCCTCTGTTTTCTCATCTTCTTTCTTCTCTCTATTGTATTATCTCTTTTTAGTGGTAGTGTTGGTGTTGGTGGCGATGGGGGTACATGTAACAGCAGCGGGCGTATTTTTTTATAGTAAAGGCGTTATTTCAAGGGGCAGAAAAGATACATCATACCTGTGGTTGTAATATGGGTAATGGTCAGTAGTCAATGGGAAGAGTACTATGGGTTATATTGATTCTGGGTGCTATGATTTGGTGATGTTTGTAGTGTTAGAGGAGAGTAAGTAACAGCAGCGGGCGTATTTGGAAGATTACTATTGGCTTTATTGATTCTGGGTGCTATGATTTGGTGATGTTTGTAGTATTAGAAGAGAGTAAATATTTCTGACTGTCGGCGTTTGAAGTTATTGGTGAAGATGGCCATTATGTTAAGGGATGCGATGTAGTATAATTAGAGGAGAAAGTGTAGTGCTTAGTGTATTATGTGTAAGGGGAAGTAATTATCATACTGAGAGAGCAAGAATTAATGGGTCTGCAGGGGTGAGAGAGGTACTTGAGATAGGTTTCTAAGAGGGGCTAAGCAGTCTTTTGTTTGTGTTAATTGTTTTCATGATTATAGGGAAAAGGTGAACGGTTAATACACTGATGAATGGGGAGTTAGTGGTAATGACTGTGGTGGTGGTGGTGGTGGTGGTGGAGGTGGAGGTGGAGGTGGAGGTGGAAGTGGAGGTGGTGTCCCTCTTAATCAGATAATGGAGACTCACTTAAAACAAAGGGACTGATAGAGTTTTTCGAGTCCTGATCTGAAGTCTTTTGTCGCCTCGGCCGCCGGAAGCCCTGAGAGAGAGAGAGAGAGAGAGAGAGAGGGAGAGGGAGAGGGAGATAGGGAGAGAAGGGAGGGTAACCTGAACACCAAGTGGGTATAATTCGATATCCAAGGTTTGGCGTCAGCGGGAGGGAGAGGGACAAGAGGGAACTGAGAGAAGGGAGACATCCTAAAGAGAGGGAGGGAGAGAGGGGTAGCAGAGGAGGAAGGGGAGGGGGCTTCAAGTGACCGCCATTATGAGTCTGAGTTCACCGCTCACTCTCCGGGCAAGATAATGAGTGTGAGTTTTGGTGGGCTGACGAGGGAGGGCGCTTGAGGCCTCTTCCTGCCGCGGTGCTTAGCGAGCAGGTGATGAGCTATCAGGTTCTTTGGGCGCCCTTTATGAGAGCCAGAAGTGTAGGGCCCTCCAGCGCGGCCTGGCGAGGGACGGATGAATAGGAGTGGTGGTGGCTAAGGGCGTCTGCTCTTCCTCCTCTCCTCCTGATTCTGTGGTCCTCTGCTCCTCCTCCTCTTCGTCCCCCTCTTATACCCTTCCTCTCCTCCTCCTTGTCTCCCTCTTATCCTCCTCCTCGTCCTCCTCTTCATGCTTCTCTTCCTGCTGCCGCTGCTCTTGCCTCTGCTGATGCTGCCGTGCCGTGGTTGTCGGGATCAATGTGTGATGGCGTGAGGGAAGGCTGCCCTGCCCGTCCCCTATACAGGACGTGTGGCGGGGGCTGTTGGCGACCTGTGGGAATGTGGGAACAGGGGGATTAGTTGATTTAGTTGGGTTAAGTTGTGTTTGGCTAGCTTACGTTAGGTTTGCCTGAGTATATAGTTTCGTTAAGTTTGGTTTGGTTAGATTATATATGGTTTGGTTTGGTTTGAAGTTTGATTTGGTTATGTTTGGTTAGCTTACGTTAGGTCTGGCTGAGTATATAGTTTCGTTAGGTTTGGTTTGGTTAGATTATATGGTTTGAAGTTTGCTTTGATTATGTTTTGTTAGTTTACGTTAGGTTTGCCTGAGTATATAGTTTCGTTAGGGTTGGTTTGGTTAGATTATATGGTTTGGTTTGAAGTTTGATTTGATTTTGTTTGGTTAGGTATTTTTTTACAGCAATGACGGCTCAAGGGCAACAAAAAGACTGCAGAGAGAAAAAAAAAGCCCGCTACTCACCGCTCCGATAAGAGACAAAAGTAGAGTGACCAAAAGAGAGGTCAATTTCGGGTGAGGTGTCTTGATGGTAGGGTTCAGTTAGGAAAAAAAGACGGAGAGGGAAAGAATAAAGAGAGCAAAGACAATGAAAAATAAAAATAAAAAAGAGCAAGAAAACAAAGCTATCAAGACAAACGAAGACACGGAAAACGAACCCGATAAAAAGAAAGAAAGAAAGAAAGAAAAGAAAGCAAGCGAAGGAAAAAAAAAGGAAGAGACAGGTAAAGAAAAAAAAGACCGCAAAAAAAGAGAACAAAAACAAACAAGTATACAAAAAGAGGACAGAAGAAAACACAGAGCAAGAACAGAAGGAAACGAAGTATAAAAAAGACAATGAAAAAGAGATACGAAAGAGAGGACAAGAGAAAAGAACAATTGAACAAAATATGAAGCAGAAGAAGACACAACAAGGACACACAATAGGAAGAACAAAAGAAAGGAAGGAACGAAGGAAAAAACAGCAAAGATAGAGAGGGGAAAGGAGGCGAGCGGGCGGTGGCGGTGGCGGGCGGGGAGGGTCTCGCGGCGGACTTGTCAACACGCCTCGCCCGCCGCACGCCAAGCCCCGTGGCACCAAGAGGCCTCACCTGGCATGTCCCGGCCCCACCTTTATGTCGCAATTTATTCCCGGCTTTTATCCCGGCGCCGGGGGAATTTAGAGCGAAATGAAGCCGCGGGAACCCTGCTGTTTTACCTTTTTCCCCCCTCCGCCTGACCCCTTGTATATGTTGTCAGGCGGTGGGTGCTGTGGGGGTATTAGCGCGTTATTATCGTATATCTAAGTGTGTTGATGGCGCTGCCTTGCTGGGGTGAGAGAGGAGGTGAAGGTGAGGTGCTTGGGTGTTTGTGTTATGTATTCTAAGAGCCTTTGATGTTGCTGTTTATGGAGAGACAAAATGATTGAGGTAGAGATATTGAGAGAGAAATTGAGATAGAAAGATTCAAAGAGAGATTAATATAGAGAGATTGGGAAATAGAGATTGAGATACTGAGACATAGACTGAGATTGAGATAGAGATATTGAGAAAGAGAAATTGAGATAGAAAGATTCAAATAGAGAGATTAATATATGGGAAATAGAGATTGAGATACTGAGACATAGACTGAGATTGAGATAGAGATATTGAGAGAGAAATTGAGATAGAAAGATTCAAAGAGAGATTAATATAGAGAGATTGGGAAATGGAGATTGAGATACTGAGACATAGACTGATATTGAGATAGAGAAATTGAGAGAGAAATTAAGATAGAAAGATTCAAATAGAGAGATTAATATAGAGAGATTGAGATACTAAAACATAGACTGAGATTGAGATAGAGAAATTGAGATAGACTTAGACACTGGGATAGAACTATTTAAAAAGAGATTATACAAAAAAAAGGGATACAGATAAACAGACAGAGAAATAGAAAGAATAAGGATGGCTTTGTGTTTATCAGCTGGGACAGAAAGTTAAATACAGTAGTAATTGTAGTTGTGTTATAGTAGTAATAATAGTTGCAGCAGTAGTAGTAACAGTAGTAGTAGTAGTAGTAGTAGTAGTAGTAGTAATAGCAGTGGTTGCAAATAGGCGTTTCACAATTTTCACTACACAAAACAGGGGGAAAAAAATATTACCGAAAGAAAGGAAATTAGAAAAGATCGTAATGAAACAAGCGACGAAGAAACAAACAAAAAAAAGACAAAAACATATAAAATCTCATTACCTTGAATTCCAACCCGCTACCATTTAATGAATATTCAAACCCAAAGATTAGATCAAGGTAATTAACACTCTGACTAGGTAGGCAGGTGAGAGAGAGAGAGAGAGAGAGAGAGAGAGAGAGAGAGAGAGAGAGAGAGAGAGACGGCTATCAGGTGACCAGATCAGAAATAGCAATTGGATCAAGTATTAGTGGTGATTGTGATGCAGATAGTTCTTGTGATGTGCGTGCGTGCGTGTGTGTGTGTGTGTGTGTGTGTGTGTGTGTGTGTGTGTGTGTGGACTGCAAATTTGAATATGACACAATCGAAGTATATTTTGTTTCTCTGACTTGCAGAAATTAAACTATCATTACTTTTTTTTTATACCTGTATAGTCTCCGCCAAGTATTTTCCCTCTCCCAAATGCTAGCTATGTGTTAAGAGGCCTGTCCACACCCTGAGTATTTCTTTCGTGTGTGGGGGGGGCTCAAACCACATACCTTTTTTGGGTAATGACTTTTTACTACCCCTTAAATTACAGCTCAGTGTGTGCTCCTATGCTGTATAAAAACAAGTGAGATTTGCGTACGATTAGACCAGTGTGAATTTGTGAGGTATTAATCAAACGAATGTCTATAAGTAAAGTATTTCTCATCTAAAACTCAATTCGCAAAAACCACCTCAACTTGAAGATATCCCGTGAAGGCGAAGAACTAGTCATTTTATCGAACTCTTCCTTCTTCGCCTCATCATGTATTAAGTAAATTATTTCTCTTCTACAACTGAACTCGCAAAGACGTCCACCTCACTTCAAGATTTCCGGGGAAGGCGAGGAAGCAGTTATTTTATCGAACTCTCCCTTCTCCGCCCCATCATGTATCCGTCTTGGGTGCATGTCCAGGGCCGGTTATGGGCAATGGCATTCTCGGGACAAACAAACACGACGGCCGGCATCCCACACACGACTGGCCGCAGCCTTGGTTGGAGGAGATGGCTGGTATGATAATCGCCGACTCGCCTTGTTGCCGCCTCGCACGCACATCCATTAGCTCTGTAAACTGTCTGACGTGTGTGTCCTTGCGTTCTGATCTTTCGAGGTTACGTTGTTTGTATACCTGTCCGGATGTCTGTTGTATAGTTACCTGGTGTGGTTTTAGAGTCAGGTGTGTGTGTGTGTGTGTGTGTGTGTGTGTGTTGCGTATGCTTGTGAGGGTTTTGAGTTTTGTTTTGATATAGTGTTGCTTGTGTTGTTGGTAGAGAATAGGTTTAGCTGATAATAATAAAAGAAAGAATAAGAAGAACAGGGGGGAGAGAAAGACGAGAATAAGGAAGGGAATGGAAGAAGGAATGTGTGATGTCGGTACAGGTGAAGTTTAGCTGATGATGAAAAGAAGAATAAGAAGAGAAAGGGAGTAGAGAAAGAGGGGAAACAATAAAGGAAAAGATGCAGCTAAATGTTATAGGTATAAAATTTAGCTGATAATGATGAAAAGAAGAAGAGAAAGGGGAGGAGAGAAAGAGGGGAAAAAATAAAGGAAAAGATGCAGCTAAGTGTTGTAGATATAAAATTTAGCTGACAATAAAAAGAAGAATAAGAAAAGGAGGAGGAGAGAAAGAGCATGAAAAAAGAAATGAAAAGAAACACGAAAATGAATAAAAATGAAAGTGTGCCGTCGGTACAGTTAAAAAATTTAGATGATAATGAAAAGGAGAAAAGAAGGAAAGGAGGAAGAGAGAGGAGAAAAAAGAGAAATGAAATGAGGCAGGAAAATGAATAAGAATAAGGAGAATAATATATAACAAAGAAATAATAATAAAGATCAATAATAATAAAGAGACGAATCGTAAAGAAAATAATAAAGATAATAATAAATGATAAAGAGGAGAATAATAAAGAGAAAGTAAATAATAATAAAAAAAGAAATGAAATGAGGCGGGAAAGTGAATAAAATCAACACTCAAACCTCCTCCAGCGAACAAAAGGAGCTTGATTTTAATGTCACAATGATAGTGTATCGGCCTTACCCCAGAGCCTCACCCCTTCTTCCCCTCCCTCACCCCTCCTCACCCCCACCATCACCCCTGTCCCCTCCCATCTCCCCTCTCCCCTTCTTCCCCTCCCTCACCCCTGCTCACCCTCACCATCACCCCTGTCCCCCTCCATCTCCCCTCTCCCCTTCCATCTCTCCCCTCTACCTCCTCCCTGTTACCCTCCGAGCGACACAAAAAATATATGTATAACAAGGCCTGCTTTCTTATCTCATGGCTCAGAGCGATGTGTGAAAGGTGTCAGTCAGAGGTCGTATCGGAGACCTGACGGAGACGCTGACGAGGTGACGAGAGAGAGAGAGAGAGAGAGAGAGAGAGAGAGAGAATATACATCGTTGGTTTCAGGTTTCATATAATTTTTTGGGTGATTTTTTTGGTCTTTTTTGGTCTTTTTTTTGCTCTTTTTCAGGGGGAGTCATGGCCCGGAGTTCTATGTGGCCTTCTTTTTCTCTCTCCCTCTCTCTCCCTCCTGATTTTTTTTCCTTCCCTCCCTCCCTCTATCTTCCAACAGTGTGTTTTTCCTCTTTTCTTTAGTCACATTTTATTTTCCCGGATGTGGTGTGTCGATGTTTTTAGTTTATTTACAGCCTAACCGCATTTTTGGGGTTTCGATCCACTATTTATCCCCCTCTCCTTCCCTCCCCTCTCCTCGCTCTCTATCTTCCCCTTCCCTTCTCCCCCTTCCCTTCCATCCCTGTGTTCCCTTCCTCTTTTATTTTTTCCTCCCCTTCCCTTCTATCTCTACCTTCTCTCCATCCTCATTTGTTTTCTTCTAAATCTCCTTTCCCTTTTCTGCTTTTCATCCTCTTTTTCCCTCCTTTCTTTCTTTTTTTTTTTTTTTGCCTCCCTCTCTTCGTGTCATCCACTTTTTCCTCCTTCCCTTCCTCCTATCTTCTTCCTCCACTTTCCATCATTCTCTACCCTCTTTCCTTTCTCCTCTTCTAACTTTTTTTCTCTCCCTCCTCTTCCTCTTCTATTTCTACCTCCTACCCTCCTTCCTTCCAGTCCTCCTCCTCCTCCTCCTCCTCCTCCTCCTCCTGCCGTTCCCTTCCTCACCTCCTTAGGGACAGAACGTTTAAGTGTCACTTCCAAAAAAGACTTATTCTGAACGCAAGGAAAAAAGAAAGGTTGAACTATCTGTCGCCCACATCAATTGGACGGACATTATTCTCTCTCTCTCTCTCTCTCTCTCTCTCTCTCTCTCTCTCTCTCTCTCTCTCTCTCTCTCTCTCTCTCTCTCTCTCTCTCTCTCTCTCTCTCTCTCTCTCTCTCTCTCTCAAAAATGACAAAAAGCAAAGAAAAAAGATACCTAGATACACAAAATCGTGGCCTATCTTCAACATTTCTTATATTTCACCTCAATTTTATGATTCCGAGCAACAAACTAACACTCAATTATGTATTCCTTGACCCGGACGAGCTGACAATGCCTCCATTTCATTAGCGTGTGCTCGAAAGGCAAAAAAAAGAAAATAGAAAAACATGTTAAAAACGTGTTGTGGGCATTAATACCTTGATTCCCCGCCAGTAAAGCATTCAGGCCTCCCCGCGGCGCCGCCCTCGGAATTATTTTGTGAATCCGAGAGTGTCTTGTTTGGCGTCGGAAAAAGAATGATTACTCTTGACGAAAGGGGACGGAATATGTACAGCTTTTTCTGCCACCAACACTTTTCTCTCTCGGTTATTTTTTTTCTTTTTTTGTTTCCTGTCTTGCTTGTCTGGTTAGATGGCGAGATTGAGGTGTGTGTGTGTGTGTGTGTGTGTGTGTGTGTGTGTGTGTGTGTGTGTGTGTGTGTGTGTGTGTATATCTCTTTTCACCTCCCTCCTTATTTTCCACCTTCATTTTTCTCATTTCCTCTCCCTATCTCTCCTATTTTCCATCATTTTCTCCCTTCCTTCCTTCCGTTCTCTCCCTTTATCTCAATTCCGCCCTCATTTTTCTCATTTCCTCTCCCTATCTCTCCTATTTTCCATCATTTCCTCCCTTCCTTCCGTTCTCTCCCTTTATCTCCATTCCACCCTCATTTTTCTCATTTCCTCTCCCTATATCTCCTATTTTCCATCATTTTCTCCCTTCCTTTCTTCCGTTCTCTCCCTCTATTTCCAACTTTCCATCCTCATCTTCCTCCTTTTTTCCCTACTCCATCTCCCCCTTCTACTTACCATCCCTGTTTCCTTCCTTCCCTTTCTCAATATCCTAAGTAAGTAGACAAAAATAAACCATGGAAGTAGATAGTAATGGAGTAGATGCGGTAATATAATGTGGTAAATCAATATATGTCATAGTAAAGATTAAGGAAATAAGATACGAGAGATAAAAGGAGAGAGAGAGAGAGAGAGAGAGAGAGAGAGAGAGAGAGAGAGATGAGAGTGAGTGAGACAAAACTTTTTCCCTTTCAATTTTCCTCTTTTTCTTTTTTTGGTCCGGGAAAGATCTGCTCGCATTTTTCCAGGATATCATTGTGACCTTTTTTCTCGTATTCTCACTACAGACCGAAAGATAGAGAGCGAGAACGAGAGAACGAGAGAGCGAACGAGAGAGGTTGCATCAGTTAACATTTTTCGCTTGGGTGAGGCGGGTGAAGCTTGTTCAGGGGCAGGGGGGGGACGAGGGGGGCGGCGGTCCCTAGAGTGATGGGTTATGTAGTCAGGGTGTCAGGCGGTGGTGTCGGCAGGGCGGCGCTTGTGTTGGGGCCCTTGTGAGGGTCACGCCCCCCGTCCCTCGGGGGCGGCGACCCTTTTAAAATGCTCAAAGTTAACTCGCTGCGCACAATTTTCAAAACCTCTCACTGTCTTTTTTTTTCCCCTGTGTTTCTCTCTCTCTCTCTCTCTCTCTCTCTCTCTCTCTCTCTCTCTCTCTCTCTCTCTCTCTCTCTCTCTCTCTCTCTCTCTCTCTCTCTCTCTCTCTCTCTCTCTCTCTCATTTTTATTTATTTTTTCCCTTCCTTTCTTTTTTTTCTATGATATATTTCTTTCATTCCATCTTTCTCCATTCTTTTTTTTCCTTTCTTCCTCTTCCTAGTTTCCTTCCCTCCTTTCTTCCGCCTTTCTTTCGTTCTTCCTTTCCTTTCTCTCTCTCTCTCTCTCTCTCTCTCTCTCTCTCTCTCTCTCTCTCTCTCTCTCTCTCTCTCTCTCTCTCTATCTCGCATTCCTTGTCTCATGTCTTTTTCGGTGTCTCATCCTATTCAATTTTGATCATCTGACACCTATATTTTTTTCACACCTGTTCCTCCTACTTTTTTTTTTTTTTTGTAAGTCGTATTTTGGTTGTTGGGTGATTGTTTATGGTTGTTGATTTGGTGGTTCCTTTTTGTTTGTTTACTTTCGTTGTGTGATTTGTTTACTCTTCCTCTTTATAATCGTGTAAATATTTCTGTTGTTTTTTTCTGTATGTTTAAATTTTCCCTTTCTTTGCTTGCGTTCGTTTTTCTTTTAACTTTCCTCTTTCCTTCTCTTTTTTTTTTGGTTTTGTCTCTGTTTCTTCCTTCACAACCCATTCTCTCTCTCTCTCTCTCTCTCTCTCTCTCTCTCTCTCTCTCTCTCTCTCTCTCTCTCTCTCTCTCTCTCTCTCTCTCTCTCTCTCTCTCTCTCTCTCTCTCACGTCCATCTTTACTTATTTTCTTCCATTCACACTTTCCCTTTCTATCGTCTTTCCTTTCCCTTTCACTCTCTCTCACTCTTACTCTCACTTTCCACACCTTCGTAGTCTCCCACTCTCACCTGTCTTCCTTTACCTCCATTATTTTTTCCGTTTTCTTTGTTTCTTTTCGACTTCATCCTTTTTTTCGCCGTTTTTTCTCATTTCTTTTTCTTATGTTTTTTTTTCTCTCCTTTGGTATACATATTCGCCTTTTTTATTAACTTTCTTCTTTGCTTGTTTCTTTTTCCTCCTTGTTTTCCTTAATTTTATCACTTATTTTACTTTTTCTTTTTCTTTATTCAGGTTTTTCTCTGGTTTTCTCTTGCACTACAAATTTCCGTCTCGCTTATTTCTCTTCTCCTCGTCATTCTTATTCACATTTTCCTCTCTTTAAATTCCCTTCCTTGCTCTTTCGTTTCGCTAATTTCTCTTTGTATTTCCCATTTTCCTTTCTCTGTTAATATTTGTTTTTCTCGTCTTCATTCATTTTCTCGTTTCCCGTTTTTTATTACACTGTTTTCTCCTCCTTTTTGTATTTCCCTGTGTTTTTTTTTTTTTTTTTCCTTGTTACTACGACTTTCTCTTTCATTGTTCTCTCCCTGTTTTTCTTGTTCTCCCTCCGTTACTACAGTGTTCTCATGACTTGTTTCCTCCTCCTCCTCCTCCTCCTCCTCCTCCTCCTCTTCCTCTTCTCTTTATTCTTTCCTTCCCTTTATTTTTTCCTCTTTCCCATCTGTCCTTCCTTCATTTTCCTCTTTTCGATGTTAATTATTTTCCTTTTTTTAACTTTTTTTTCACTTTTTCTACCTTTATTAATTTTCTATCTACCTTTTATTTTCATCTACTCTTGTGAACGCTGTCTTTTCTCCCTTCTTTTCTCTCTCCTTCTCTTCTTCCTACTCTCTTCTCTCACACATAACGCATATTTTTCTTTTTCTGTATTGCTTCTAATCCCTTTCGTCTTTTCTCTCTTCTCTATCGCTTCTTAATCCCTCTTCTCTTTCCTCTGTTTCTACCTCTTCTCCCTCTGAACGTCATGTCTTTCACCTCTCTCTCTCTCTCTCTCTCTCTCTCTCTCTCTCTCTCTCTCTCTCTCTCTCTCTCTCTCTCTCTCTCTCTCTCTCTCTCTCTCTCTCTCTCTCTCTCTCTCTCTCTCTCTCTCTCTCTCTCTCTCTCTCTCTCTCTCTCTCTCTCTCTTCTCTCTCTTCCTCTCTTCTTCCTTCGTCTTCTTCCACCTCTCTCCTCTCTTCTCCCTGCTCTCTCTTCTTCTCCCTTCGTCTTCTTCCTAGCTTGCTTCCCTCTCCCTCTCTTTCTTCCACCTCTCCATCTCCCTCTTCTACTCCCTTGTCTTCTTCCTCGCTTACCCCCCTCTCCCTCCCCCTCCCCCCCCGATATTTAGCGATATCTCATCTTTACCTCAATAGTTCCTTCACGCGAAATTATGAGTCAAGTTCTTAAATCAAGGCGGTGTGTGGCGACGTCTTGCAACCCCTCCTCTCCTTCACTCCCTCCCTCTCCTTCTCTCCCTCTCCCTCCACTCTCTCTCTCCCTCGGCCCGATTTATGAGCAGTGTGTGTTAATTTTGCCTCCACTGAATTGTAGACAAATAAAATCTTTACTTTATATTTCGTAAAGATCATGAGTTTTCGTGGTGCAAGAAGAAAGAGCAGGAGGAGGAGGAGGAGGAGGAGGAGGAGGGGGTAATGAATGTTAGGAGGGTCACCATGAGGAGTTGTGGCGTGGAGGATGTAGGAGGAAGGGAGTGCAGGAGGGAGGGAGGGAGAAGGGGGAGGGGATCAACACTAAGCTTGGATATTCTTGAAAATTAATTCGTGGTTGCGTGTGGCTGGACGTTTTGCAAGCCACCGTATCCATAGCAAGGAGTGAGGGAGTGGGAGTGAGCGGGGAGTGAGAGGGAGTGAGCGTCGGGGGAGGCAGTTCTGACCTTTCTAAGCCTCGGAGTGGAAGCGGAGATGCGTCAGATAAAGCCGCGAGATATTAGGCAAAGAAGATCGTCTATTGCTTATTGTGTCGTGAGAGGCGGAGGAAGGGGGAGGGAGAGAAGGGGAGAAGGAAGGGGGAGGGAGGTAAAGGGAGAAGGAAGGGGGAGGGAGGGAATAGGAGAAGGAAGGTTGAAGGGAGGTAAGGGGTGAAGGAGAGGTGGTGGAGAGAGAGAGAGAGAGAGAGAGAGAGAGAGAGAGAGAGAGAGAGAGAGAGAGAGAGAGAGAGAGAGAGAGAGAGAGAGAGAGAGAGAGAGAGAGAGAGAGAGAGAGAGAGATGCAAAACACTACAGACAGACTTCCAACAGACAGACACAGTTACAGACAGACACACGCAGATACATACACAGTCATATACAGACATACAGACACACATCAAAAGCACAGACAGACAGACATAACAAAGCTAGATACGCACATACAAACAGAAAACACAGATACTAAAACAGACAAACACGAAACACAGACAAAAACAGCTAAGCGATGAACAGAAAGAGACGGAACAGAAGCGATTAAGACAGACAGAAGAACAGACAGAAGGGATGAAAAACAGTTAACCAGACAGCTTGAATCAAACTGTCTATATGTTACAATCTCATTCCCTTTAAGAAAACACTACTTCCCGATCCCATTACCCGATGTTCATTTGTTTTCTCCATCCAAGATCTTATATTGCTCGTCCAAAGGGTAACTTATACGCCTGTCTCTTTATCCGTCTGTCTGTCTATGTCTGTCTCTTCTGATAATGCAAGAACCACAACAGGACAAGCATAAGATCTGAACCCATTTCCAGAGTAATAGAAGGTTCATTGCACGGGTTCCAATTCTCTATAACAGGCTTTCATTCTTTAATAGACTAATGAAGGGTTTACATAAGGGATTAAACCGGACAGGAATATTCTCGTGTATAAGGAACTGAATACCAAATGCCTTGCCGTGTTAATAATGTAATGAGGTGATTGGATAAGGAGTTTAGTGGGACAGCAATAGGTTCGGATTCTTTACTAGCGTTAGCGAGGCATAGATAATAAGGTTGTCGTATAAGGGATCGAGTCTGGAAGTAATAGGCTTGGATTCTAAAGGAGGGTCATAATGGGAGAGGGTTGCCGACTTATCGATTCTGTGCTCCATTATTCTGTGTCTTTTATTGTCTTTATCGTATTGGTTCTGGACGATGGTTTCTGATTCTCTCTCTCTCTCCCTCGTGTTCCGGAGTTTATCGTTCGTCTTTTGTTATTTACCTAGTGTTTCCCCGCTGTGTTACTTCGTCTATATTATGAGGCTTGTTTTTTTAGGTGTAGGATATGAGAGCGAGTAATAAGAGGAGGAAGAGGAAGAGGAAGAGGAGGAGGAGGAGGAGGGTAACAAAAAAGTGAACATATACTGAGCGGTGTTAATAAGTTTAAAGAAACAAAGGATGAGAGAGAGAGAGAGAGAGAGAGAGAGAGAGAGAGAGAGAATATATATTTAAGAGAAGAGTGAGAAAGTAAAGCAAATTCGAAGTCAAAACTAGACATGCAAGGTTCTTTTTCTTCCCTTCCTCCTCCTCCTCCTCCTCCTCCTCCTCCTCCTCCTCCTCCTCCTCCTCCTCTTCGATTGCCATCCAGACTTAACTTCACACATTTTAACACATTTCTGAGCCAAATTGTAATCGTTTTTTTTTTTTTTTTTTTTTTATCCCATGAATCAAATTTTTAAGTAGAGAGAAAATGGAGGTGGATAGGCTCTTGTTCTTCTTTGTTCTTGTTCGTCAATTTGTTCTTCTTCTTCTTGTTCTTTTCCTATTCCTATTTCCCTTTTTCTTATTGTTATCCCTATTCTCCTTTTTCTCAATCATTCCTATCCTCCTTTTTCTCATTCCTATTCCTATCCTCCTTTTTCTTATCCTTATCCTTCTTCTTCTTCTCATTCTTCTTCTCATTTGTCTTTACATCTTTATTATCCCTGATTAAAGTGCGTTGCTATCGTGTCTAAGCCTCGTCCACTGTTCTCTGTTTTGCTCTGTTTATCAACTGTTCTCTATATCAAAACGGGGTACCAACACAAACACAATCACCAGCGCCATCATTACCACCCCTACCAACAACAACAAACATCAACATGACCATCAGCACCATTGCCACCACGATCTCTGTTCCTGTCATCCGCGCATCCATACAGTTACGCTAATCCATCCCTCGCTCGACTCCCCTCCACACGCACTGTCCACCAGCCGCCTTCATGATCACACTCCACTCTGTTGTGTAGTCTGTGCTGAACGAGGGATCAAGGAAGAAAGGAGTAGGAAAAGGGAAAGAAAAGGAGAAATAGGAAAAACAGGGAGGAGAGAACGGGAAGAAAGGAGGAAAGGGAGAAAGAATGTAGGAGAAAGGAAATGTTGTGTAGTCTGTACTGAACGAGGGAACAAGGGAGAAAAGAGTTAAAGAAAGGAGGAAAAGAAAAAAAAGGAGGAGAAATGGGAGAAACATGGAGGAGAGAAAGGAAGAAAGGAGGAAAAGGCGAAAGAATGTAGGAGAAAGAAAGAGAAATGTTGTGTATTCTGAACGAGGGAACAAAGAAGGAGTTAAAAAAAAAGAAAGGAATAGGAAAAGAAAAAAAGAGGGAGGAGAAATAGAAAAACAGGGAGAAGAAAAAAGGAAGAAAGGATAAAAAATGGAGAAAGAATGTAGGAGAAACAAGAAAAGTGAAGTAAAATTAGGATGAAAAAAAGAGAGGAAAAAAAGGAAATATATCAAACATAATTTTCTACATAGTTTTCCCCCCCCTTCCCCCCCCTCCACCCCCCCCCCCACACACACACACACGCAGCCTCCCTCCTCCACCTCCCCCCCCCCTCCCAGTCCACTCTATCAGCTAGCCTAACACTAACTATAAATATTTGTCAATTAAAGAATTTACGAGTGAGGCACGAAGCGTTTTGATAATTACAGCCAAGAGATCAAATATTTATCGGAATATAACGTTGTATTCCATAATTTATCCGCTGCAGTATATTTCAGCGCGCCAGAGGAAACGACTTTTTGTGCAGTGCGATGCCGAGTGAAATAAATCAAGCTGTCGTTGGTACACATCAGAAATAAAGGTAATGATGATAACCTAATAAGTAAGTAAGTAAGCAAGTAGCTGGTTTTCTTTATACAGCGTCCGATAATTAGAAGGGAAACTGCAGAAATTATATGAAGAAATGCGTAAAATAAATCAAGTTGTCGTTGGTACACATCAGAAATAAAGGTAATGATGATAACCTAATAAGTAAGTAAGTAAACAAGTAGCTGGTTTTCTTTATACAGCGTCCGATAATTAGAAGGGAAACTGCAGAAATTATATGATGAAGAAATGCGTAAAATAAATCAAGTTGTCGTTTTTACACATCAGAAAAGAGAGTAATGATGATAATAATGATGAATAAGTAAGTAAACAAGTAGCTGGTTTTCTTTATACAGCGTCCGATAATTTGAAGGGAAACTGCAGAAATGATGAGGCCGAGAGTGATGAAAAAATGCGTAAAATAAATCTTTGTCGTTGGTACACAGAAAAAAAAATAATAATGATAATAATAATAAGGTAAGTAAACATGCAGTTGGTTTTCTTTATACAGCGTCCGATAATTAGAAGGGAACTACAGAAATTATTAGGCCAGTCGTGCTAAAAAGTTTGTAATCATCCTTATGCAGTATTTTATAAGTTGAAAAAATAACAAAGAATAACTGAATAACGTTTGAAATTATGTGTATGCAGCCTTTTCTAACTGCAAAGAAAATCCAAAGTCAAAAAGTATTCTGGACGGTATTTTAAATTTCTCGTAGGCAGCATTTTGTAATTTAAAGGATGCAAAAGTAAGAAAAATATTAAGGAATGCGTTTGAAATCCCTCTATAAAGCATTTCCCAAGTACAATAAGAAAATCCAAAGCCAAAAAAGTAATCTGGATGGTATTTTCAATTTTCCGTAGGCGGCATTTTGTAATTTAAAGGATGCAAAATTAAGAAAAATAATAAGGAGAGTATTTCAAATCCCTCTGTAAAGCATTTCCCAAGTACAGTAAGAAAATCCAAACCCAAAAAAGTAATCTGGATGGTATTTTGAATTTTCCGTAAGCAGCATTTTCTAATTTAAATGATTTGGAGAACATTTCAAATTCCTCCATAAAACATTCCCCAAGTACAGTAAGAATGCAAACCAATCAGAAAGTTTTTTCATAGCATTTAAAATTTCCTTATGCAGTATTTTCTAATTACGAATGTGACAAAAAAAGAACAGAAATGGGCTGGATAACACTTAATATTTTCGTATCCACCATTTTCAAATTACAAAGAGGATGCAAAACAGAAAACGATAAACGTGCTGAGTATTATATCATTTGTAACCGTCTTTCTACATCATTACACGACTCCGAGGAAGATGCAAACCGCGTACGACAGACGCGCTGAATGACCCAGGCTGATACACGCCCCGAGGCACCGCGGAGGAAGGCGACTCAAAACTCAGCAAACTCAAGACTCTTCCATAATAGACAAGCTCGCCTCAGACGCTGCCCCGCCTGTTACGTACGTCCGCTGCGGCATAAGCCATCACTGAGAAAGGTCATAAAAGTGTAGAAAAAGAGTTTGAAAGCCTGACAGAAAGCAGATATGACAACAGTAGGGCAAAAGAATCACTAGAAAGGTCATGAAAATACCGAAAATGAGTTAATGATAAATAAATGAATTCTGGCGTTGCGTTCACTAAATACTTTGCGTGAGGCTGAAAAGTACAGAGGTAAAGACGACTGGGAAATTATAAATAGTAGTAGTAGTAGTAGTAGTAGTAATAGTAGTGATATCAATCGTCCCCTGCCCTCTGTTGGCCGCGATAGAATACGAAATTTACATCCATGACAAAGGTGACGTTGACCCGCGAGAGAGAGAGAGAGAGAGGGAGAGGGACAGAAAGCATGATGATGATGATGATGATATATTAATAGGCAGTGCGTGAAGGGTTTTGGTGATTGGGAATAATGGATGGGGTGAGGCATTTACTGAGGTGATTAGTGAAAGAAAAGGTGGAGGTGATGGGAGGTGTAGGAGGGGTGGTGGTGGTGATGTGGTGGTGGTGGTGGTGCGTGTGGAAGAGTGTATATATGTAGTGGTGACGTGTGTGTGTGTGTGTGTGTGTGTGTGTGTGTGTGTGTTCCTCATGTTGTTTGTCACGCCAAGTTGGTAACATGGCGTTTATGGCTTGTGCGTGACGGTGTGTGTGTGTGTGTGTGTGTGTGTGTGTGTGTGTGTGTGTGTGTGTGTGTGTGTGTGTGTGTGTGTGTGTGTCCGCCCGAGAGTGAAGATAAAAGGCAGAAATAGAGATATCAGTTGTCATCCCCCACAAACACAAACATCACCCCTCTCCCTTCCCCTCCCCCTTCCCCCCCACAAACACCAACACAAACACACACACACAGAAAAATACAGGTGAGGAGAAACTGAGGGGGAGAGAAACCAGGAGGAGGAGGAAGCAGGGGGGGTAGGAGGCGGCAGGGGCGGCAGGGAGCGTTGAAGCTGTCGACAACCTCCCTGACTCCCGCAAATTGCCACTAGGACAAAATTTTTACTCACCGACTTGTAAACACGGTGTGACATGATCCCTTCCCCCTCCTCCTCCTCCTCCTCCTCCTCCTACCTCCTCTACCTCCTCTTCCTCCTCCCCATGGTCTCAATTTCAACTCCCCAGCTCCCCACCGCCTTGTAAGCCTTCCCCCCTTCAATCCTTACCCCGTGGACATTAAGTTTCGGTTTCAATATGGCTTTTAACAGTTCACTTCCACCCCATTTTTTTTTTTTTTTGGGGGGGAGGGGTTCCCTTCACTCCTCTCTCATTCCCTCACACTCACTCCGTTTTCTTTCCTTTCTCCTTTTATCTCGTGCACTCCCTTTCTTTCTTTCTCTTCCTTTCACTATTCGTTCTCCATTTTCCCACTTTTCCATCTCTCTATCTCACTTCCCATTCTCTCTTTTTGGTTCCCTTCACTCCTCTCTCATTCCCTCTCACTCACTCCGTTTTCTTCCCTTTCTCCTTTTATCTCGTGCACTCCCTTTCTTTCTTTCTCTTCCTTTCGCTATTCGTTCTCCATTATCCCACTTTTCCATCTCTCTATCTCACTTCCCATTCTCTCTTTCTCTCCCTGATAATATTCATCGTTATTTTTTTTCTCCTTTCGTAACTTTTATCTCACTTCTGTTTTCCCTTTTCTTTCATTCCGACTACTCCTATTCATCCCTCCTTCTTCCATCTTTCTATCCTTCCTTCCTTCCTTCTTCATCACCCATTTCTAATTCCTACACTTCCTTCTCCTTTCCAATCAACAGCCTCACTTTTCCCTACCCTTCTTCCTCGCTTCATGCATCGCCACGCCTTCATCGCTTCTAATAAAACTTACTTATGCTCGAGGCCACAAAACTCAAGTCCCCAACACCCTCGAACCAGCATCAGTGTTCGTACTAGAGGGAAGAACTCACGGAAAAGAGGTGCAGGTGAGGTGAAGAATGGGACAGGTGTAGGAAAAGAGGGAGGGGTGGAAGGGATGGTTGAGGAAAAGAGGGAAACGAGTAGGGAGGAAGAGATGTAGTGTAAGGATGATGAGGGAGAGAGAGAGAAAGTTGAGGGAGAAGAGAAAAACATGGAGAAAGAGATATGATGTAAGGATGAAGAAAGAGGGAGAGAAAAAAAGAGAAAGTTATGGTAAAGGTGGACAGGTAAGAGAAACCAATCATTTATTTATCCATTAAGCTCTTCTCTCCTCCTCCTCCTCTTCCTCTTCCTCTTCCTCCTCCTCCTCCTCCTCCATTGTTACTTCCATAAAGGTGTTCATGTATACTGACAAATACCCGCTACGTGTGTGTGTGTGTGTGTGTGTGTGTGTGTGTGTGTGTGTGCCATAATAATCAATCCATGTGTAATATTTGCGCAGGCTAAACTCACTCGCACATATTTTTACCCATAAAATTAATTTCTGGCGTGCAAATTATTACCGACCTACAAATCTACAAGGCAAACACGACATCATAGCTGGCAAAACACACCGATTCTATGCTTTTTGGATGCGAGGAAGAAAATAGAACAGAGAGAACAGATAGAACGTAAATAAAATGAGGATGAAAACACACTAATTGTCTACTTTTGGGATACGAGGAAGAAAGCAGAAGAGAGAGAACAGATAGAACGTAAATAAAATGATAATGAAAACACACTAATTGTCTACTTTTTGGATACGAGGAAGAAAGTAGAAGAGAGAGAACAGATAGAACGTAAATAAAATGATAATGAAAACACACTAATTGTCTACTTTTTGGATGTGAGGAAGAAAATAGAAGAGAGAGAACAGATAGAACGTAAATAAAATGATAATGAAAACACACTAATTGTCTACTTTTTGGATACGAGGAAGAAAACAGAAGAGAGAGAACAGATAGAACGTAAATAAAATGATAATGAGAACACGCTATTGTCTACTTTTTGGATGTGAGGAAGAAAATAGAAGAGAGAGAACAGATAGAACGTAAATAAAATGATAATGAAAACACGCTATTGTCTACTTTTGGTATACGAGGAAAAAAACAGAAGAGAAGGAGCAGATAACATGTAAATAAAACACACGGATTCCATGTTTTTTGGATGCGAGGAAGAAAACAGAAGACGAGGAGCAGATAACATGGAAATAAAACACACCGATTCTATTTTTTTGGATGCGAGGAAGAAAACAGAAGAGGAGGAGCAGATAACATGGATATAAAACACACGGATTCTATGCTTTTTGGATGCGAGGAAGAAAACAGAAGACAAGGAGCAGATAACATGGAAATAAAACACACCGATTCTATGTTTTTTGGATGCGAGGAAGAAAACAGAAGACGAGGAGCAGATAACATGGAAATAAAACACACCGATTCTATGTTTTTTGGATGCGAGGAAGAAAACAGAAGACGAGGAGCAGATAACTTGTAAATAAAACACACGGATTCTATGTTTTTTGGATGCGAGGAAGAAAACAGAAGAGAGAGAACAGCTACCTTATAACGTTGGTAAAATAATGATAATAAGAACGCTAATTTTCTACTTTTTTGGATACGAGGAAGAAATTGTAAGAAAAATGACAAATAACATGTAAAATAAAGAGCAACGTAGGTAGAGTTATGAGTAAAATCACATGAATTCTATACTATTTGGTTATGAGGAGGAAAATAGAAGGGAAAGAAGAGATAACATGTAAAATAAGGTAACGTAAGTAAAACTGAGTAAAAAAAACACTAATTCTCTACTCACTTTAGTACGCGAAAGAGCAATAGAAAGAAAAGAACTGTACGAGGGAGAGTAGAGTCACAATAATAACTTTTTTAATTCGATGAAGGAAATAGAAGAGAAGGAAGAGGCAGAATATTTTAAGAGTGAGGAAAAACACCACAGAATATTCTAAATGGGAGGAAAAACACACTATCTACACAGTATTTTAAGGGGGAGGAAAAACACACTATCTACACAGTATTTCAAGGGGGAGGAAAACACATTATCTACACAATATTTTAAGGGGGAGGAAAGCACATTATCTACACAGTATTTCAAGGGGGAGGAAAAACACACTACACAGTATTTCAAGGGGGAGGAAAAACACACTATCTACACAATATTTTAAGGGGGAGGAAAAACACACTATCTACACAATATTTTAAGGGGGAGGAAAACACACTATCTACACAATATTTTAAGGGGGAGGAAAAACACATTATCTACACAATATGTTAAGGGTGAGGAAAAACACACTATCTACACAATATTTTAAGGGGAGGAAAGCACACTATCTACACAATATTTTAAGGGGAGGAAAGCACACTATCTACACAATAGTTTAAGGGGAGGAAAACACACTATCTACTTTGCTTAAACACGAAAAGTAAAGAAAATACATGAGAATAAAGAACACTAGTATTGAGAGATATACCGCGCTGATTCTTTACTTTTTAATAAGACAGAGAAGAAAAGAAAACAAATGAATGTATAAACAAATTCATTCTCTTCCTTTTTTAATACAAGAACGAAAAAGAGAAGAAACTAAAACATTGTGAATCAGTATAACACCTTAATTTCCCTTTTTATAATACGAAAAAGAAAAAATGCATCGGAAAAGAAAGAAAACAAAGAAAGATGCATAGAGAAGATACACATTATTAAAAGAGGAAGTAAAAGCTGTTCCCTCCCTCTCATACCATTAAGTCAACATTATGAGGTTGATGCGGACGTTTAATTAGCGTCATTAGGTTATATATAGTGAGGAGGAAGGGGCGGTGAGGAGCTCATTAGAAGGAGGAGATGGACAGGTGAAGGAGAGCTGTTGGCAGGTGTGTTGTGTAGTGTAGTGTTGGTAGTAGTAGTAGTAGTAGTAGTAGTAGTAGTAGTAGTAGTAGTTCGTGGTGGTGGTGGTTGTGGGTATTGTTGATGCTGTATTTGGTGGTGGTCTTGGTGGTGGTAGTGTTGGTGTTGGTAGCGGTTATGTAGTATAAGAGGCAGTAGTGGTAGTGGTATTGACTGGTGATGGTTGTAGTAGTAGTAGTAGTAGTAGTAGTAGTAGTAGGTGGAGAGGGAGGGGCAGGACCAGCAGCAGCCTCACAGTGACATAGATAAAGCATAAATTAGCCTGCCACTCACACCACCCTCCACGCCGCGCCTCACCTGCCTATCCAGCCCCAGAACACCTGTCCGCCCGCCTATCCATCACCCAGCCCCCCCTCCGCGCCCTCCCTAGCCCCCCACCTTCCCTATCCATCAGTTTCCCGCTCCTCCTCTTCCCCATCCATCATTCCCCCTTCCTTCCCTTCTCGTGTTCTCTCCACTTCTATTATGATCTCTTGTTTAGCTATCTCTTTCTCCCTCTTTGTTTCTCTTTTTCTCTCTCTTTTTTTTGTTTGGCTTTTGTGTTTTTGATGATTTACGTGTGGGTTCTTTTTTTGTGTTTTTTGTTATTTGTTTGTTTGTTTGTTCGTTTATAATTCACAGACGGTTCCTTTTTTTGTGTGTTCTAATTCTCGTTCTCTCAGTTTTTTTCTGTTCTGTTTTCTATGTTCTGTTCTTGTTTTCTATTTTTTTCTACGTTTCTTTTTCTCTGTTTCTCATATCTGTTCTGTTGTCTGTGTCATGTTTCTGTTTTCTAAGTTTTTTTCTACGTTTCTTATTCTGTATTATGTTTTTTTTTCGTATTTCTTCGTATAATTCACACGCGGTTTCCCTTTCCATGATCTCACTGTCACTCGTTTGTCCGGTGTCTACGTTCTGTGTGCGCAAACAACGCCGACGCCATGGCCCGCGAGCGTGTCAACAAGTGTGTGTGCTGCTGTGTACCCCGGGTGTAAATAAAGCTAATGATGTGCTCACTGAGGGGACACGTGAACATTATCCTCGCTGAGTGTCAACAAGTCAGCTGTTATATGCCCTTGAGTGTGTAAATAAGCTCAGTGTTGTTCAGGATGTCAATACGTGAGGGTCTGTTTTTTTGATGCTCCGGGGAGGGCTTGGGGAGCGGGAGGTGAATATTAGTAAATGCTCACGATGGACCAGTCTGAAGGTCATGAGTGAGAGGTCAGAGGTCAAGTGTCAGGCGCGCGTGTCTTCCCCTGTCAGACATTGAAAGGTGGTGGCTGTCTCTCGCTCTCACGCATACACGCACACACACAAAGCATCGACATATATCACTACAGCGTCCATGAAATATAAAACCACACACTTCCAACACCTTTTGCCCTTATACATTAATCATACCAGCGACCTTGAGTTCTAATACACCTGTGGCCCTCTCTTGATTCCCCTTCTCCCACCCCCAGTAAACGCCCCCTCACAACCCCTTTCCTTCCCCTCTTGCATGACTTCCCTCTCCTGAATTTCGACTCGCCAGCTACACGACGCAGTTCAGGGCTTCAGAAGAACTCCAGGCTCTTATTAACACTCCTTCGCTTAATACTCCCTGATTGAACGTCTCAGGCCAGGGAAGTTATTTATTGGCGGCCATCTCGAGGTGGAAACGGACGGGATCAAACTCCACTGCACTAAATAGTTGATTGAAAGATTCAGAAACCCTGGAACGTATATAAACTGGTATTTGTACACTCACGCACGCACGCACACTCACTCGCACGCACACACTATACGTACACACACACTCACACACACACACACATACACACACACACACACACATACACATTTCCTATTCTCACTGTTCCCACTTCTCCACAGGTATATCACTCAGGTATGTCGGCCAAGGAAGATAAATTTCACTTAATGATGTGGATTTTTCCAACGTATCACCTGGCGCACCTTCTAATTAGTGATACTTGCCAATGGTATACCTGTCTTGCCCCTTGTGCTTCCCCCTCCAGTCTCACCTTGCTCCCTCCACTCCCCCCTCCCTCTCACCTGGGCCACTCTCCCTCTCTCTCCCTCCCTCCCACACACACACACGAGAAGGGGAAATATCTACATGCGATATCTAGATGAAATATTCGCAGTAAATTTTGTGTTTATGGGTCGTAATGTTGTATTGTGTATTGCAGGAGAGGTTGATGTTTTGTTGGGCTCCGTGATGGGTTGGCAAGATGGGGCGAAGATTGTCTTATTCTTTTTCTTCATTACTAATCCTTTTGTAACGGGTGAAAGAGCCCCAGGGTGCGCAGGTGTGTTTGTCCGTCCAGATGTATATTTGTGTGTTTGCTTATTTATCGAGCCGTTTGTTGGGTTTATCTATTTGTCTGTTTGTTTTATCTGAAGACCATTGGGGAGTCGGATGAACAGCTTTTTTTGTGTGTGTGTGTGATGTGTGTGTGCGTGTGTGTGTGCGAGAGAGATAGAGACGGAGGAAGAGAGAGAGATTTATGCGTCTCCACACCTGACTAGCGCCACGTCTGTTCTTCCGTAACTCTCTCCCACACACCTGTCATACCTGTAAGCCTCACCTGCCCTAATTTGCGGTGTACTCCAGCGTGTCTCCTGTCTGGCCCCAACACGTGGTTCCTTTGATCACCTTACCTGCCTCACTTTACCTATGCACAGCTGGACTCTCTCTCCCGCCTGTACGACACACATACAACACGATACATACGCACTTGTTTCTCCCCCGTCACGCCAGCACACCTGTTACACCCGCCACACCTGTTTCATTATCGTGGGTGAACAGGAGGCAGATGCGGCCAGACTCTTCCATTTTTACCTGTTGACACCTTCATTAAGCCGCCTCAGCGAGCTCGTGCGCCCAGAAAATCAACCTGCCACTCATGTTTCCTTTTTAACCTGTCCTTCCGAGTCACACCTGAGAGCCACGTTAATTACCACACACCTGACACCTGCCCGAAGGTGCGTCCGTCAATCACACCTGCCGCTACGCCCTGCCAGGAAGGCGTCTTGAGGAGTGACAGGTGTCTCCTCCCCTCCTCCCCCCCTTCCTCCCCCCCCCCCTTTTCCTCCGCCGTCTTCCTCCTCCCCGCCCCTTCTCCTCCCCCCTCCCCAACCCTCCAAAACCCGCCCGAGTGGTAATTATTAGTTATTACATGTTTGATAAGACGCCCTGACAGACAGACACTGATGAAAGTATCCTTGGCGGGGGTAACGGCGCTCTCTCTCTCTCTCTCTCTCTCTCTCTCTCTCTCTCTCTCTCTCTCTCTCTCTCTCTCTCTCTCTCTCTCTCTCTCTCTCTCTCTCTCTCTCTCTCTCTCTCTCTCTCTCTCTCTCTCTCTCTCTCTCTCTCTCTCTCTCTCTCTCTCTCTCTCTCTCTCTCTCTCTCTCTCATCACAAATTAAAGAAACATAACTCAATTTCTTTTTCCTATCACATTTTTCCTGTTAATGAAGTGTCTGATTTGACCTTCAGATGGTAACACAATATTGTTTTTTTTTTTACCAACTGTATCTCGCTTGATATTTTTTTTTTGTTCCACTTTCATTATGATGTTGAGAACTTACGTGTTCAGCTCAATTGTTTTCCTTTTCTTTTTTTAATAATGCCATTGTGTGTGTGTGTGTGTGTCTGTGTGTGTGTGTGTGTGTGTGTGTGTGTGTGTGTGTGTGTCTGGGGAGGCGTGTGAAAGGCTGACAGTTATATGATTGGATGTGGCAACAGTGGGAAGACTTCTGACGGACCAGGAGACAGTAGTAGTAGTAGTAGTAGTAGTAGTCGTAGTAGTAGTAGTAGTAGTAGTAGTAGTAGTAGTAGTAGTAGTAGTAGTAGTAGTAGTCGATGTAATAGTAAAGTTGGCAAAAGAAAAAAAGAAAAAGAAGTAGGAAATCAGTTGAGGTCTATCTACGAAGAGTTACCATATATCTTTCCCCTCCATAACGACCCCTTCTACCCCCCCCCTCCCTTTCCCCTCCCCCCGATCAAGGCGTCAGTGCGTCCCTCCTCTACACTCGGCTGACGGGGTGGTGTAAGTCAGGCACCTCACAGATATAAACGTCGCCCGCCCGTCCCTTGAACATGCGACTCGACAAGGCAGACGTGGATGGGAGATAAATTCCTATGTGAATGGGATATAAATTCTGTCCTAGACGGCAAATAAATTTCTCCCTGGTGGTGGGGAAGGGACAAAGGTGTGTGTGTGGGGAGGGGAGGGGATGGAGGTGTTTGTGTGTGTGTGTGTGTGTGTGTGTGTGTGTGTGTGTGTGTGTGTGAGGGCTCTCTTGCACACACACACACACACACACACACACACACACACACACACATACACACACACACACACACACTGCAACCCCATCCTTTTCCTTTCCTTCTTTTTCCTTCATTTCCCTTTTTGTCCTTCCTTTCCCAAAACTACAAGCTAACCTTTTCCTTTCCTGTCCTTTCCTTCCTCTTATTTTCTTTCTCTTCCTTTATTTCCCTTTCTGCCCCTCCCTCCCTACACTACAACCCAATCTTTCCCTTCCTTTCTCTTCTTTTCATTTCCCTTTCTGCCCATCCCTCCCCTTTACCTGTCGGGCTGAGGGGAGCGGCGGCCCCTCCCTCTCATCACCTGTCGAAGTGGCGCCTACCTGAGGGGCGTGAGTACCTGGGCGCACCTGTAAAAGGGGTCCAAGTGCCTCGTTGATGGTAGGGAGGAAGGGGTTAGATTCTCTCTCTCTCATTCCTTTTTCTCTCTTCTCTTCTCTCTCTCTCACTCTCTCTCTCTTGAAAACTCTATCTGTGCTCCTAAAGCTTGCAACAGTGACAAGCGGAATGAAGGAAGGAGGACTCATTCATATCGTAAATACACTCGCTAAAATGCAGTGCCGTGAATAATGTTGTGAATAAATTAGGGCAGTGTAACGTAGTGTGGTTGTTGTTGTTGTTGTTGCTGTTGTTGAGTCCAGTACAGGCTCTTGTTTATCTATGCTGTAAGTTCTGACCTCAAAATATATGACCTTGCAATTCTTCTTCGGTTTGCTTCCATCTCTAACCTCTTCTATCTTCTTTTTTCCACCTCCCTCTTCTTCAGTGTCCTTCTATCTTTCTCCTCTTCCACCTCCTTCTTCAGTTTCCTTCTATTCTTCTTCGTCCTCTTCTTCATCTTTATCTTCTTGTTTTTGCTCATTCCTGTTCTTATGCTTCGTCTTCGTTCTCTTCTTTTTCTTCTTCATCTTCTTCGCCGTCATCCTCCTCCTCCTCCTCCTCCTCCTCCTCCTCTTCTGGTGTTGGTTGTAGTGTGTGGCCTCACCCTCAGAGCTTTCCATAATTTAACTACTCTTGAGGATAGTGCTTGTGTGAGCCTCCTCCTCCTCCTCCTCCTCCTCCTCCTCCTCCTCTTCTCCTCTCAAAGTGTAAGTTTTGCTTCCATAATCTCTACACTCCTCCTGATCACCTTCCTTCCTTCCCCTTCTTCCTCTTCCTCCCTTCTTCCATCTCCCTTCTTTCTTTCCACTATTCCTTCTCTCCCTTTTCTCCTCTGCCCATCATTTCTCTTTTCACTCATTTCTTCATTTCTTTTACTCTCATTTTCTTTTTATCTCTCCTTATCCCATTCTTTTCTTTCCCTTTCTTTACCCCTTTATTTCCTTTTATCTCTTCCGCTGTCCTTTTCTCTTTCTCTCCCTTTCTCTATATCTTTTTATCTCCCTTTCTCTCTCTCCCGCTCTCTCTCTGAAGGGTCTAAGGGGTCACACTATTAGGATATAAAGGGGGAAAGGGAGCCGTTATGGTTTGCCCCTCGCTGGTGTCTCTTCCCCTTAAGACGGAAGCTGGAGGGAGATTTTTTTTTTCTTCCTCTTCTCTTTCCTTCTGTCTTATCTCTCTCTCTCTCTCTCTCTCTCTCTCTCTCTCTCTCTCTCTCTCTCTCTCTCTCTCTCTCTCTCTCTCTCTCTCTCTCTCTCTCTCTCTCTCTCTCTCTCTCTCTCTCTCTCTCTCTCTCTCTCTCCTCCCATTTTCTTATCTTGGTGAACTTCTTTCTTTCTTTCAGGTTTATTTTGCTTCTCCTTTCATCCTTACTTCTTTTCTCCTTTCTTTCTTTTTTCATCCACTTTATCTTCTCTTTTCTCTTGTCTTCTCTCTCTTTCTCATTTTCATTTTTCTTCCTTATTTCCAGGTTCTCTTTCTCCTCCTTCTTATTTCCTTCTTACCTCTTTTTCCTTCTCCCATTCCCTCATTTTCCTCTTTCTCTCATTTTTCCTCTTGTTTTATCTTTCTCTTCCTCTTCTCATTCTCTTTATCTTGCTTCTTCTTTACTCCCAAGCTCTCTTGTTCTTCCTCCTCCTCCTTCCTCCCTTACCTCCTCTCCTCTCTCCTCTTCCTCCACTCTCTTATCTGACTCCACTCTTCCTTACTCTCAGCTTCTCTTCTTCCTCCTCCTCCTTCCTTCTTTATCATCTCTCCCCTCTCCCTCCTTCCTTTCATCCCCTCCCTCCTTCTCCAACTTCCTTATCTGACTCCACTCTTCCTTACGCTCAGCTTCTCCTCCTCCTCCTCCTTCCTTACCATCTTTCCCCTCTCTCCTTCCTTCCTTCCTTCCCTCCCTCCTTCCCTTCCTCCGTAAGTGCCTAGCGGGAATTTAAACCTTCCTCTGTCGTCATACCTTAGCAAGTTAAAGCCGCGCCATTCCCACAAATGCAAATTTTCGCGGGAAACATAAAGGGAAGTTTATTATGCGCAATTTACAACCTCGGGAGCTACAACAGTTAGGCGGCGGCTATTGTTGGGGGCCTGAGTTGTAGTGCCGCTGCCCGGGGAGTGGTCGAGGCTTGGCCAATGGGAACCCGCGATCTCCCAGTCTGCCGTTATGAGTGGTCGGTGAGATGCGGTTATGGGCCCTCCGAGCTACTTCCCACTTAGAGGTAATTTCGGCCGTTGTGTTGGTGATTGAGGGAGGGGAAGGCGGAAGAAGAGGAGGTTGTTGGGGGTCCCGGGAAGTGGCTTTTGGGGGGGGAGGGATAGAGAAGTTTGGGGTTGAGACGGGAGGGGGATGAGGGAGTTGAGGGGGGCTGGAGTGTTTTTTAAGGGGGCTTTTAAGAGAGTTTTGGGGTTGGGAAGAGGGGGTTGAGGGGGGCTGGAGTGGCTTTTGGAGGGGGGTCTTTTAAGAGGGTTGGGGATGACGGGGACGCTGGGGGTTGAAGGGGTTGTTTTATGGTGGGTCGGGAGAGGCTGTGTTGAGAGAGAGAGAGAGAGAGAGATTCTTGGAACATCCTTTCTTTCTTCTCTCTCTCTCTCTCTCTCTCTCTCTCTCTCTCTCTCTCTCTCTCTCTCTCTCTCTCTCTCTCTCTCTCTCTCTCTCGGCTGCTCTTTCTCTCAGCCCGGCAACCGCTAACCCGTTTTCTTTCTCTCCCGAGGCTCGTTTTCTTCCATCAACCTCGTTTCCCCAAGGAGGCTGTCAGACGCTTCCTCCCCTCCCCCTCCTCTTCCTCCTCCTCTCTTCCTCTTTTTCTTCCTCATCTCATCCTACTCACACTTCCTCTCTCAACCACATATTTTACCTTTCCTTCCTTCCTTCCTTCCTCTCTTTCCATCCTTCCTTCCTTCCTTCCTTCCTTTCTTTCTTTCATCTTTCCTTCCTTCCTTCCTTTCTTTCTTTCTTTCTTTCCTATCTTTCTTTCTTTTTTCTTTCTTTCTTTCTTTCTTTTCTTCCTTCCTTCCTTCCTTCCTTCCTTTCTTTCTTTCTTTCTTCCTTCCTTGTATGATAACGTGGTAAAAAACAGGGGCAAGGAAAAAAATGAGGAAATGGTCATACCGAGGAAAAAAAGGTGATCGGAAAGGAAAAAGAAAGGGCACGTCAGGCAAAAGGATCATATATCAATTATTCATCTATGTATGGCATGAACGGTATAAGCGACGGTCATTAGTGTGTGTGTGTGTGTGTGTGTGTGTGTGTGTGTGTGTGTGTGTGTGTGTGTGTTCCATCCTTCTTTCTGTATTGCTTTTTATCCTCCTTATTTCTTTATTTTTTATCTTTATCATTTTCTTTATCTTTTATTTTTAGTCTCCCAGTTTTTTTCATCTATTTTCTTTTTTTCCCTATCCCATCTTTTCATTTTCCCTTATTTTCCTCCTTTAATCTTCCTTTTATTTCCCGTCTATCTCATTCTTTCCCTTATTTTGTTATATATTTTTACTTATATTTATTTCTTTATTTTCTTTTTTCCTATAGCTCCCTTTTCTTCTCCTGTCTTCTATATTTTCTACCTGTTTTTCCTCCATCTTCATTTCTTATATTCTTTTTGTTTACCTTAATTTTCTTCATTGTCTTTCTTTCCTTCCCTATATCTGCTTCTTTTCTTTTCTTGCCTTCTTTTCCTCCTACATTTCTTTTCTGCATCTCCATTTTTTCTACTCCTTCTTTACCTTAATTTTCTTCTCCGTCTCCCTTTTCTTCCTTATATCTGCTTTTCTTCTGTCTTCTTTTCCTCCTACCCTCCTTTTTTTTCTATCTTCATTTTCTCTGCTCTTTCTTTATCTCCATTTTCTCTTGTCTTCCTTTCTCTTCTCGTCTTCTCTTTCTCCTATTTTTATTTTTATTCCTTTTATCTGCTTTTCTTCTGTCTTCTTTTCCTCCTACCTTCCTTTTTCTCTATCTTCATTTTCTCTGCTCTTTCTTTACCTCCATCTTCTCTTGTCTTCCTTTCTCTTCTCGTCTTCTTTTTCTCTATCTCCTTTTCCTTCCCTTTCAGTATCGTCAGGTCGGGGAAGTTTCTGTTTTCCGTGTCCTGAAACTTCGCGGGCAAAGTTTCGTTATCGTTAAACTCTGCGTTGATCATGTTAGCGTTTAGGCGTTCAACGAGGGGGCTTAACGCTTAACACCTTGTTCTGAGAGTAGCAAAGGGGGTGGGGTGGGGTGGGGGTTCTCTCTCTCTCTCTCTCTCTCTCTCTCTCTCTCTCTCTCTCTCTCTCTCTCTCTCTCTCTCTCTCTCTCTCTCTCTCTCTCTCTCTCTCTCTCTCTCTCTCTCTCTCTCTCTCTCTCTTCCACTCTGGTTAATTAGGTGTCTGTGTGTGTGTGTGTGTGTGTGTGTGTGTGTGTGTGTGTGTGTGTGTGTGTGTGTGTGTGTGTGTGTGTGTGTGTGTGTGTTTCTGTTTCCTCTTTTCCTTTTTCCAATTTGTATTTATCGTTTACGCTTCTTCTCCTTTCTTTCAACATTTTCTCTGTTTTTTCTTCTTTATTTCAATGTTTTGTTTCGTTTTAATTCTTTTTTTTTTATTTGGTTCCTCTTCTCCTTTTTCCTCCTTTGCCTTCTTTCTAATTGGCTAATCCCTTTTTTTTACTTTTTCATTCATTTTCTTTACTTTTCATATGTATCTTTCTTTTCCTGCCTTCATCCTTTCTTTTCCCTCTTTTTATTTCTTTACCTTTCACTAATTCCTACGTTTCATTCTCTTACTTCCCTTTTTCTTTCTCTATTTCTTCTTTCTTCCTTATCCCTCTCTTCCTTTCTTCATTCATTTTGTCCTACATTACTTAATTCATTTTTCACCCCTCATTTTCTGACTAAAGCGCGTTTATTCAGTATAAGAAATGGTCACTCGAGCTCCTCATATAGACAAAAGTAGTAGTAGTAGTAGTAGTAGTAGTAGTAGTAGTAGTAGTAGTAGTAGTAGTGGTGGTGGTAGTGAATACGAAAATGGTTATGGTAGGAAAATTAGTAGTCGTTGAAGTAGCATAGTCGTTGTCAAATTATTAAGTAAGTGTGTGTGTCCGTGTGCGTGTGCGTGTGTGTGTGTGCACGTCGCCAGGGGAGGACAGTGCACGTGTGTAAGCATATTGGTGTATTGTTGATTCATGGGCCATTACTTACTAACACGCGTCTCGCCTCACCTGTCCTCCCTTCTCACCTGGGCGGCTCTTCCTCTCCCTCACCTGCCTCGGCCGCTCCAAGCCACGAGAATTGTTTGGGACTTGATGCCGCTTAGACGTTTGAGGCCATTGCGATATATCTTTACTTTTTACTTTTTGTGAGTGAAGAAAAACAAAGGCAAAGGATAAAGAAGGAAAAGAGGAACTAGATGAAAATAAAATGATAAAAGAATAAAAACGAAAAATATTGAACATGTTAAATCAACCTTTTTCTTTTTATTCTAACACAAAAGAAGAGCAAAGGCAAAAGAGAAAGAAGGAAAGGAGGAACTAGATAAAAATAAAATAACAACAACAACAACAAAATATTAAACATGTTAAATCTTTTTCGTCTAATTTTAACACAAGATTTCAACTGAACCTTTTTTTTCTGAATTTAACACTAAACCAACTGAACTCTTCTTGTATGTAAATAAAACCCACACTGGCAGACGATAGAGGTATATTTTTACCAAACAGTTTCTTCTTTTTTTAATTCTGACAAGCTATTCTTCCAAAGCCAAAGGAGGCGTTGCTAACCCTCTTATGTCTTTATTTTTTGTCAACTATCTAATTTTCTGTACTTTGTGACCTCAATCTTCAGTTTTAACCTCCTTTATCTTTCCCGTCCCTCTAGTAAGTGAAGTTCATAAGGAAAAATGAAAGAGCTTATTTAAACTTCCATATGCAACCCCACTTCTTTATTCATCCTGTTTTTCTATTCTTCCTTCCATTGTTCCTCTTTTCTTTCCTTCCATCCATTCATCCATCATTCATTTGTTTGTCCCTTTTCTCTGTTCTTTCTCTCTAAGTCCTTTTTCTTCCATTGCTTCCTTTTCTATTTCTCTCTTCCTTCCTACCTTTCTTTATTCCCTTCCATCCATCCTATCATCCATTTTCCCTACCTCCCATCTTCATCCCCCTCATTCCCTCCCTTCCCTCCACCTTCCATCCTCTCCATCATCATCCCCGCACCCTTTCCCTAACTCATACAAAAAACCGTATTTTCTTTCGGCACAAAAACCCTCGCTGATGTTCATTTGTCAACACTCGGGGCTGGCGAGGGTCCGATAGAATATTCTGTTATTTACTTCTGCATAATTAGAACAGACAAGGCAGGCGGCCGCGTCACTGCTGGGGGAAATGGATGGGCTGGGAGGGAGAGAGAGAGGGAGAGGGAGGGAAACATGGAGGAAGGGAGGGACAAGGGATGGGAATGGGGGAGTCTGGTGGTAGCTTGTTTGGTATAGCTGGAGGGAGATGAAGTGGAATGGAAGTGGATTGATGCTGCAGTGGACTGGAGTGGAGTGGTCGGTAAGTTAAGACAGGGAAAGGGGGGAGGGAGTGGATGAGACAGGGAGAGGTGGATTTAGTGGATGAGACGGGAGAGGTGGAGGGAGTGGATGGGACAGGGAGAGGTGGAGTAGTCAATGTAAAGGGAGATGAGTATTTAGAGATGAGTTTAATAGAGGGAGTGGAGATGAGGTGTGGATGGATGCTGGGGTGGACTGGAGTGGAGTGGTTGGTAAGTGGAGATAGAGGAAGAGGTGAAGCTGAGGAGATGAGTGGATATGAGTAGTTTGATGGCTTGATAGATTGTGGATCGAGATGAAGTGGAGATTGGAGGTGGATGGATGCTGGAGTAGAGTGGAGTGGAGTGGTCAGTAAGTGGAAATTAAAGAAAATGGAGTGGAAAGTGGAGCAGATTATGTTCAGCTGAGTTCATGAGTTCCTAATCTAACCTGACCTAACCTAATCCAACCTGATCTAACCTTACCTTACCTTACCTTACCTTACCTTACCTAACCTTACCTTACCCAACCTAACCTTACCTTACCTTACCTTACCTTACCTTACCTAACCTTACCTAACCTAACTTTACCTTACCTTACTTAACCTTACCATACCTTACCTTAACTAACCTTGTCTAACCTAAACTAATTTAACCTAACCATACCTAACCTAATCTTAATCTAACCTACAAGTGGAGTTTGGTGATTTGTTAGTGGAGTTCAAAAAAGAAGGCAAGTTAGTGGAGAGTTCAGGGAAGGTTAGAGGATGTAATGGAGGTGAATTAGAGACTGGTGGTGGTGGTGGTGGTGTGGTGTTGTGGCGATATATTAATGAGACAATCTGGTGGTGTGTCTGTGTCTGGTGATGACTGATGGGTGATGAGCTGTTATGAGAAGGGCTGCGGAAGGGGGGATGAGATGGGAAGGGAAGGTAAAGGGAAGGGAAGGGATGGGAAGGGAAGGGAAGGGAAGGGAAGGGATGGGATGGGATGGGAAGAGAAGGGAGGGGAAGGGATGGGAAGGGAAGGGAAGGGAAAGGATGGGAAGGGAAGGGAAGGGAAGGGAAGGGAAGGGAAGGGAAAGGATGGGATGGGATGGGATGGGAAGGGAAGGGAAAGGATGGGAAGGGAAGGGAAGGGAAGGGAAGGGAAGGGAAGGGAAGGGAAGGGAAGGAAAGGGAAGGGAAGGGAAGGGAAGTGAGATGTTGATGAGGTCGTAACTAAAAAGGCTTACATAAACATTATCTCTCTCTCTCTCTCTCTCTCTCTCTCTCTCTCTCTCTCTCTCTCTCTCTCTCTCTCTCTCTCTCTCTCTCTCTCTCTCTCTCTCTCTCTCTCTCTCTCTCTCTCTCTCTCTCTCTCTCTCCCCCCCATTTGTCACCATTACTCACTACCACAATCGCCACCACCACCTCCTCCTCCACCTCCTCTTCCACCATATTCTCCTCCCTCCTCTTCCTCCTCCTCCTCCTGCACAATCTTTCTTCCTCCCCCCTTGAAGAATCACCGCTTATCCCCCTCCCTCCTCCTCCTCCTCCTCCTCTTCCTCCTCTTCCCTTCATACAGTGTCGCAATAGACGTCAAACGTATATCACTGACGCAGTTAGAAGAGGAGGAGGAGGAAGAGGAGGAGGAGGAGGAGGAGGAGTAACTTACAGGCCCTTTGGAGAAACACTTAATTATGTTTTATTTTCTTTAGTGTGGGCGTGGAGGGCCATTCCTTATTTTTAGGGGGGGGGAGGAGGAGGAGGAGGAGGAGGGAGGAGGGAAGAGGGAGGAGGGAAGAGCACTGGAGGAACAATATATGGGAAAGAGTGAGAGGGAAAGAGGGGTGGAAATGGGATAAGGAAGAGGAGGAGGAGGAGGAGGAGGAGGAGAGACATGAAGAGGGTTGAGAAGAGACGGAAGGAAGAAGGGAGAGAAAAGGAGAAAGAGGATGGAGGGTATCATTATGGTGGGTGTGTGTGTGTGTGTGCGTGTGTGTGTGTGTGTGTGTGTGTGTGTGCGTGAATATAATGTCACACTATATTTTCGCCATCCTGTTTTATTGTTATTATCTCTAGTAAATGTTTTTGATATTATTAGCATTTATTTTTTTATGATTTATTTTTCACGTTCAATTCTGATATTTTACCTGCGACAAAACGAGGCCGTCCAGGTGTTGCAAATGAACGATGATAAAAGTGCGTGTAGCGAAAGGTATTTATTTCATTTTATTGCAATCTGTTTTATTTGAATTTGTTAATATCTTTTTTTGGCAATTTAGATTTATCGTTATTTTTTCCTTCTCTGTTTTTTCCTCCTGCTACCAATATTTACTCCTCTTCGTCCTCCTCCTCTTCCCTTTCCTCTTCCTATTTCTCTGTTTTTGCCTCCTGCTACCAATGTTTACTTCTCTTCTTCCTTTTCCTATTCCTTTTTCTCATCCTCATCCTCCTATTCTTCCTTCTCCTTCTCCTCCTCCTCCTCCTTCTTTCCTCATTCCTTACTCGTATGTACACAGTGAGAGAGAGAGAGAGAGAGAGAGAGAGAGGGAGAGAGAGATAGGGAGAGGGAGAGGGAAAGAGAGAGGGATGGGAGGAGGAGGAGGAGGAGGAGGAGGAGGAGGGGGAAGGATTGCACAATAAGCATATTAGACTCTGGACACTTGACAAATGGTTAACTTAATACTGGTCAGCTCCCTCCATCCCTCTCCCTTCCCTCCCTTCTCTCCCTTCCCTCCCTTCTCCCTTCCTCTCTCCCTCCCTTCAATTTATTCATCTTCCGCTTAATCATTTATTTTTGATGCTGCTGATTTTTGTATTTTCTCACCCTCCTCTGCGTTCCTCTCCTCCCTTCCTCCCTTCTCCCTTCCTCTAGCTCCCTAAGGGTCGCCCAGGGGGGATATTCAAATGGGGTCAGCCCTAAAATTGGCCATATTTCAGAAGGGAAATCTTGTATGGTGTAATTTTCTCCGTCATATTTCACCGCGATTTATCTGTGACCCAAGCGGCGGGCGTCAATATTTTAGCCGCCGGCCATAACGCGGGCGAGTTATGAGAGCAGTGTTTTATCGACAGGGCGAGGGAGGCAGCCGGCGCACACCTCTCCTCCTCGGTGGCTGGAGCGAGACTGATGCTCCGAGGACACGTGACCCTATGGATGGATGGCACGGACAGGGGGGCAGAAGGGTAAGGTAGATTGGAGCATCCTTTATGATTTTCTGAGTTTATTTTTGGGGGTTTTATGAGTCGTTTTGTGTGAGTTGTCGGGTGTCTTCCACTGTAGTGAGGATCTGGGTGTAGAGGACTCCTGAAACGTCTTCCTCCTCCTCCTCTTCCTCATCGTATTTTTGGGGGTTATTTATAGGAAAGGGAAGATTTTGAGTCCCTTCCCGTTTTTTGGGGAGGTGGGGGGCAGGGTGTCCTTTGATGCTGTGGGTGTGATGAGGGTGTAGAAGGGAGGATGTATGTGTGGGGTGCTTCTTGAATCACCCTGTTCTTCCTCTTCCTCTTCTTCTTACTTTGGTTTCGTTAGTGTTGGTGTTAGTGATTCAGTTGGAGGTTCAAGAGGAAGGGGAAAGAACTATAGGCCCCTCCAAAGCCCCCTGTTCTTCATCATCATCATTTTTTCTCTCCTTTTTCCTCTTCTTATTTTCCTTTTTTTATTTTGCGGACAAGTTTGAGGGTTCGTTTTGGTGGCTGTGATTCAGTTTAGACTTCAAGGATGAGGGAGGTAGTGTGAGGGGCTTTCTGAATTTTCCTCTTCCTCCTCTTCTTCCTTCCTCCTCCTCTTCCTATTCCTGTTTTGAGTCAGTTAATGTGTTAGTTGGGTTTGGTGTTATTTAGGGCGTTTAAAGGTGAAGGGAAGACTTTAGGAACCTTGTGAATCTTCTGCCTTCCTCCTCCTTCCTTCCTCTTCCTCCTCCTCTTCCTATTCCTGTTTTGAGTCAGGTAATGTGTTAGTTGGGTTTGGTGTTATTTAGGGCGTTTAAAGGTGAAGGGAAGACTTTAGGAACCTTGTGAATCTTCTGCCTTCCTCCTCCTTCCTTCCTCTTCCTCCTCCTCTTCCTATTCCTGTTTTGAGTCAGTTAATGTGTTAGTTAGGGGGTTTAAAGGTGACTGGAAGATTTTAGGAACCTTGTGAATCTTCTCCCTTCCTCCTCCTTCCTTCCTCCTCCTCCTCCTCTTCCTATTCCTGTTTTGAGTCAATTAATGTGTTAGTTAGGGGGTTTAAAGGTGACTGGAAGATTTTAGGGACCTTGTGAATCTTCTGCCTTCCTCCTCCTTCCTTCTTCCTCCTCCTCCTCTTCCTCTTCCCGTGAATAAGCAAGCGAGGCGGCGGAGAAATATGAAAGGTGTCCTACCCAAGTAGCGTCCGTGATGGGGGCCGTTTGTTCACCCCGACGAAGAACTCATTCCCGCCTTCTTTTTTTTCTCTTCGGCACGACTAACGCCGCCGAGGTGATGGAGGGAACTTGAGGTCTTAATACGGCTTCTTCCTCCACTTTTTTTTTCTCTCCACTCATTTTTCCTCCTAGTTTCTCCGCTAAATCTTCTTCAGTGACTATATATTTTTTTTCTTCTCTCTTAAAAGTCTACTGGTTATTTTTTTTTCTGCATTCTCATCCCTTGTTTTTCATTTTCCTTCCTTCCTTCCTTCCTTCACGTTTTCCTTCCTTCCTCCTCCTCCTCCTCCTCCTCCTTCATCTTCTTTCCCTCTCTCTCCTCTCTCCATCCATCTCTTTATATTTCTCCTTCCCTCCCACGTCCCCTTCATCCATCTCTCCACTTTCCTCCACCTCTCCCTTCCTCCATGTTCCGTCCATCCATCTCTCTCTTCCTCCCCATCACCCCTCCACGTTTCCTCCATCCGTCTCTCCATGTTTCCTTCATTTCTCCTCGTTTCCTCCATCCATCTCTCCACGTCCCTTCATCCACCCTTTGATGGTACACTCACGCGCTCCACATGTTCCACCGTACCTAACTCCCTCCCTTTCTCCTTCTCTCCCTTCCTCCACCCCTCCTTCCCTACCTTCCTCCACCCCCCCCTTCCCTCCATCTTCCCTCCACCGCCACAAAACACCTCTCCTCAGCCTCATTTTTTCTCCTTTCACCTCCAGCTCGGGAAAGCAGCTCGAAGCGTCTGATATTCCTACATTTCCAGACATTTTTCTTCCCCTTTCCCTCCCTTCCCCTCGCGCCCTCCTCCTCCTCCTCCTCCTCCTCGCCGGGAACCAATATGGAGGGCTTCATTGCTGATAAATCGTCCCCATTTGAGAAGGTGTCGGGGGTATAAGTCACCTCTTTCACGGGAGGTCGGAGGTGGGAGGTACGCCACGCATTTCCTCCTCCTCCTCCCCCTCCTCCTCCTCCTCCTCCTCCTCCTCCTCCTCCTCCGCCACCGCCTCCTTCTTCCTCTTTCTCTATTCCTGACTCTCTTTCACTCGCCTTCTCTCTCTCCCTCCTCCTGTCGCTTGGTGGCCTCAACCCTTTCTTTCTTTCTTACTTTCTCTCTCTCTCTCTCTCTCTCTCTCTCTCTCTCTCTCTCTCTCTCTCTCTCTCTCTCTCTCTCTCTCTCTCTCTCTCTCTCTCTCTCTCTCTCTCTCTCTCTCTCTCTCTCTCTCTCTCTCTCTCTCTCTCTCTCTCTCTCGCAATGCCATAACTGAGCGCTGGAGCTTCTCTTTCTCACTGGGATAGGTTCTCGCTTTAGTGGAGAGAGAGAGAGAAAGAAGGAAGGAGACAGAGACGAAGAGAAAGAACAAAAATTAAACTCCATCCTTCTTAATTTTTGCTTTTTTCATATTCTTCTTTTTTCTCTCACCCTTTTCTCCTTTCCTTTCTCCCTTCTTTATCATCCTCTTTCTCTCTCTCTCTCTCTCTCTCTCTCTCTCTCTCTCTCTCTCTCTCTCTCTCTCTCTCTCTCTCTCTCTCTCTCTCTCTCTCTCTCTCTCTCTCTCTCTCTCTCTCTCTCTCTCTCTCTCTCTCTCTCTCTCTCTCTCTCTCTCTCTCTCTCTCTCTCTCTCTCTCTCTCTCTTCCTCCTCCTCCTCCTCCTCCTCCAGAACATCACCATCAGCACCAGTCAGAGGATGGCCGGACTGCCTCGAGCCGGCGCCTCCTTCGGCAGAGTGACGGGGTGCTTAGGGCTCTGCTGGCACCACTAAACATTCCCGCCGCCCCCGCCACTATCTGAAATCGATACGCTGCCCCAACTGTGACCGATCCCATCCGTTTGCCCCCCAAGACGGCAGTTTGTTGTCCAGGGTGTCAATACGCGTTGTTCGAGACCTTGTTTTTACCGCTTGGCTTGGGCTTGTGGTGAGGGAGGGGCTGAGGGAGAGGCTGATGGAGAGGGTTAAGGGGGTAAGTAAGGGAGGGGCTGAAGACTGAAGGGGGTGAAGGGGTTTGGTGCGACGTGAGGAATGAGATTGGAAGGTTAGGTGTGATGTGTGTGTCTGTGTTAAATGTATGATGTCAGTGGTGTGTGTTGTGGGTGAGGGAGGGGCTGAGGGGGTGAGGGAGAGGGTGAGGTGGCTTGGGGTGGGGTGAGAAATGAGGGCGGGGAATGTTAGGTGTGTGTGTGTGTGTATGTGTGTAAAGTATATGATGTCAGAGGTGTGTAGTGGGTGAGGGAGAGAATGAGGAAGGGAGTGAAGCGGTGTGTTGTGTTGTAAGGAAGAGAGGTGGAGAGGTCGGTTCGTATAAGCATGTCGAGGTTTGGGGTGAAGAGGGAGGATGAATTTATGGAGGAAGACACGAGGAGGAATGAAAGAGAGGGAGGAAGAACGGGAGGAGATGGAAGAAGGGCAGGGAGTAATGAAGGGAAAAAAAGAGGAAGGAAAAAAGACAAATTAACTGATGGACGAAGTATGAATGAAACTGATTGATGACTTTTGTGTGTGCGACTGTGTGTAGGCTGTCAAAGATCTGTAGTGACGGCTGAGGGTTATTGAGAGAAAGTGAACCGGTGTAGCAATTAGTGTATTAATAGGAGTAAGTTCTCAATAAAAAAAAAAAAGCTATTGAAGAAGTGAGTGCTATAGAGGGATATAAAATAAGACATAGTGAACCAGTGTAGCAATGATTAACAGATAAGCTTATTAATAGGAGTAAATTCTCAAAAAAAAGGTATTGTAGGAGTGAGTGTTATAGAGGGAGAGAAAATAAGACATAGTGAACCAGTGTAGCAATGATTAACAGATAGTGTATAAATAGGAGTAAGTTCTAAAAAAAAAGCTATTGTAAGAGTGAGTGCAAAAGAGTGAGAGAGAATAAGACAGTAATAATATAGGATGAGAAAAGATAGCGGATACTTGGACTTAGTGAGTGTAAGGAGTGAGGGAGTTAAGAATATTAGCTCTGAAGGAAGGGAGTGAAAGAGAGGTTACAGAACAGAAAGTAAATATATAGGTAAAGTATATAGACATAGGTAAAGGAATAAGACATAATGATAATATAAGATGAGAAAAGATAAAGAATACAAAGACTTAGTGAGTGTAAGGAGTGAGGGAGTTAAGAATATAAGCTCTGAGTGAAGGGAGTGAAAGACGTTAAAGATAAATAAGAGGAGGCGAATATTAAGGCAAAGGCAAGGGAATCAAGTTATATATAATCCGATAATGTTAGTGGGGAGGACTTAAACATATATGGAGCCTGGTAGGGTTGTTGATGATTTAACTAGACACACAGGAAGGAAGGAAAGGGTGAGGGTTAGGGTGACTTCTTAGGGTGAGAAAGTAGGAAGAATAGGTGGTTTGAGGGAGCTATTAACAGGTGTAAGGGTGATGGAGGCGATTAGGGTGAAAGGGAGAGTGAGGGAGAGGTGTCAGGGTGAAAGGGGGGTGAGGAAAACAGACACATGGTTATAAGACACACACACACACACACACACACATACACACTCCCTCCCTCCCCCACACACATACCCCCTCCCCACACACGCATATATATTCCCTTCCCCCCTTCCCCCACACATTCCCCCTCCCCTCCCCTCATCCCCCCACACATAACCTTGCCAAAGAAACCCATCTTAACCACACAGTGCACTCCCCTCCCTGAGCTAACCGCGCACCGGGGGCATAAATGTTTATAATAATGACATTTAAGAATTTATAAATGTGCCCCATTAGTCAGCCAGGTAATGTGGACCTAAAGAAAACGGAGACCCACCCACCGCTATCCCGTAAGACCCAGACGAGTATACCCTAACCATGAGGCTCCCTTCCTTATGGGGTGGAGTGGGTTAGCATTGTCCTGCCCCCAGTCTCATTATACCATGCGTCATTGGGTATTGGTAGCGGCCGTTTTTCGTGTGGATTATATAGCATTATGCTCCCCCGGCAGAACAACTAATGAGAGGTGAGCGTGGGAGCATAGAGATTACCTGGGCGTGAAATAAAGGTGATTCTTCAGTTTATTTATTGAGGGGGAAGGAAGAAAGGGAGGAAGGCAGGAAGGTGAGGGTGGGAGAGTGAGTGGAAGGTGAGGCGAGGTCCATGGGTGTGTGTGTGGGAGGTGTTGTGTTGTGTGTGTTGGGGGGGGGGGGGGGGTTGAGGACTAAGAAGGATGTTGTCTGCAGTTCACACTCTTCTTGTTTAATGTTATACGTCTTTTTTTTATATAGATTTTTTGATGTTTGTTTTTCTTAGTTTTCTTGATAATATTTGGTTTGGTTTTCATTTTTTACTTGTTATGGCATTTAAAACATACTACTACTAATACTACCACCACTACTACTACCACTACTACTACTACTACTACTACTGATAAATTACTGCCACTACAACTACTACTGCTACCGTTACTACAATATTGCTTCTACTTTCACCACTACCACCACCACCTCCATTCCCCCCATTAATTCTACCACTATGACAGCCTTCCTCCCCAACCCCTCCGCTCCCCTCCCTTCCCCTTCCCTCCTTCCCCTCTCAAAGATACCATCGTTTCCACCATGATATATTTCACTCACTCCCGCATGACAGACAGACAAACAGACACACCTGACATGCACACTCGAGACGCCCTCCTCACCTTATTAGCTCGCATAGTCACCCTTGGAGTGCCCGGACCTAAGGGTGAAAGTCGCGCGCACCCCAGTTGTGGCTAGTTAGGGGGAGGTTTAGTTCGGTTTTCGGTCCTATTGAGGGGGGACTTAAGGGTTTTTGTGGCCTAGCTTTTTCTGCAGGTTGCAATTTTGGCGTCCAGAGGGGCAAGATATATTAATGTTCTTCGAAGGAGGCTGACAGCTGACATTTATGTGTGTGTGTGTGTGTGTGTGTGTGTGTGTGTGTGTGTGTGTGTGTGTGTGCGTGTGAGAATGTGTGTTTCTTTCTTACCGCAACATCCTTCACCAGCTCCTCCTCCTCCTCCTCCTCCTCCTCCTGTTGATAATTAGCATGGCTGGAGGTCGTGATGTTGAGTAATCCAATTGATAAGAGTGATCACCTCCTCTTCCTCCTCCTCCTCCTCCTCTTCCTCCTCCTCCTCCTCTTTTTATGATACCTGTTTGCCTTCCTCAGGTATTCTTTGTCTTCAATGATGAATGATTTTTGTTCTGAATGGTTGAAGACGATAATGATGGCTTTGATAATGATGCGGAAGATGATGATGATGATGATGATTGTTATTGCTATCACCATCACCCTAATCACGTGACCCGTTAGCCGCAGACAAGGATAACTACCCACACTTCCTGCCGCTGTTGTTACCGTCATTGTTACCGCTTCCTCTCTCCACCACCTGAGTCGCTGTCGGTGCAGGTGTAATCATCTCGCTCACCTTTTGTTTTGGCTTGATGATGACGATGATGAGGAAGGTGAGGATTAGGACGAGAGGTGAGGCTGTGTGGCTTGCTCTGTTTTTTCTTAATCATTCTTATCATCATTATCTTTGTTAATTATCTCCTAACATTCATTTATTTTGTTTTATTACTGTTCGTATCGATAGCTATAATTATTTTCCTCTTTTTGTTTTCTTTGTTTTTGTTTTCTTGTTATTGTTTTTTATTGTTATTCTTGTTCTTTGTTCTTTTCTTTGTCCTTCTCAATTATCTTCGTTCTTCTTTCTTTCCTTGTCTTTTTATTGTTATTGTTACTGTTATTCTTCCTCTCATTCGCATTCCTATTCTTCTTAGTCCCGTTCCTTTTTCTCTCTCCTCCTCCTCCTCCTCCTCCTCCTCGTAGCGCAGGGAGACGGAGTGAGGGGAAGAGTGAGAGGGAAAACACGTGTCCAAGGTAATAAATACAAAGTGGAGCAGTTTGCCCTTCCTGCTCTCCCTCTCTCGCCCTCTCCTCTCCCTCTCCTTCTTCTCCCTTCTTTACCTCCATCACCCTTCCTTTCCTCCTTCATCCCTCCGTCTTTCTTTCGCCTCCCCTGTTCACTTTTCTTTGCTCTCTCTCTTTCTCTCCCTTTCCTCCTCTCCTTCTCCTTCTTCTCCCTTCTTTACCTCAATCACCCTTCCTTTCCTCCTTCATCCCTCTGTCTCTCTCTATTCTTTCCTCCTTTCCTGTTCACTTTTCTTTGCTCTCTCTCTTTCTCTCCCCTTCCCCCTCTCCTTCTCTCCCTCTCCTCCTTCTCCCTTCTTTACCTCCATCACCCTTCCTTCCCTCCTTCATCCCTCTGTCTCTCTCTATTCCTTCCTTCTTTCCTGTTCAGTTTCCTTTGGTTTCTCTCTTCCTTCCACTCTTCGGTGTCTATTTCTCTCTCCTCTCCTTTCTCCTTTCCTTCCCTCTCTCCCTCCCTCTCCTTTTCCCTCCATTCCTTCTTCTCTCTCTCTCCCCTCCTTCCTCTCTCTACCTTTCCCTTTCCCTCTGTCATTCTCTCCCTACCATCTCTCCATCACCCATTTTCTCTCCTCTCCTCTTTCGTCCATTCACCTTTCTCTCCATTCTTCCCTTCTTCCTTCCCTTCTTACCTCCCATCGACTCTCCTTTCTCTCTCTCTCTCTCTCTCTCTCTCTGTGTCTGTCTGTTTTTCTCACATTTTTCACTTACTTTTTTTTTCATTTTATCTATGCCTCTGTCTTTCTCTCCAAGTCTCCTCCTCCTCCTCCTCCTCCTCCTCTTACTCTTCTTCTTTCTCAAGCGATGTGTGAATATATATTGGCAGGCATCCTCACCTCTCCTTTTTTTCCTTTTTCCTTTCTTTTCCTTTTATTATTTTAGTCCTTATTCTGTTGGTTAGAATTTACGTTTTTTTTATTATTTTTTATGTTAGTTTATTTGTTGTTTGGATCTTAAGTTATAAAGTTGATCTTGTGTTGCTAATTCAGTCCTTTTTTTTCCTTGCTTTTTTTCGTCTTTTTCTTTTCTTAATTATCTTTTCTTACTCATTTTTCTATTCATTTTCACATTTTCTATTCGTATTCTAATTTCCTGTTTTCATATTCTCCTTATCTTTCTCGTTTATCACCCTTTTTATCGCTTTATTTTCATTACTTCTTTCATGTACAACCATTTTTCATTTTTTTTCCATTCTCCTCTCTTTCGTTCTCCATTTCCTGCTCTTCTTTCCTCCCTTCTTCCACTCTTATCCCTAATTCTTTTCCATTTATTCCCTTCCCTCCTCTCCTCTCCTCTCCCCTCCTCTCCTCTCCCCTATACCGCCATTCTCTTCCCTTCCCTGCCTATTGCTTACTTACCTCCTCCCTTCTTCGCAATACTGGCCTCTTTTCTCTCCTCTCGCTTGGTTCTTTCTCCTTCCAACGGCAGGGAGGGAAGGAGGGAGAGGGAGTGGGAGGAGGGAACAGAGAATGTGTCTTTACCAGTAATCGGTTCTTCACATGCAAAACCACATCACAAAACATCTATTTCTTCACCACCTAAACTCACTCTCGTTTTTTCGTTTTTTTGCTCGGAGGCGCCCGGCAGTATGCTCCTCTTTTTACCCAGTTCTCTCTCTTTTTTTAACTTTTTTCCACAGGGCGCCGTTCCCCCCCAGCTGGCATGTATTTATTATATTTTTTCCGCGTATTATTTTACACCTCCGTATATTTTTTCCTTCGCCAATTGTCTCCCGGCGCTGTGTATTTTTGGGGACGCGCTCTTGTGGGATTTTGCAATGGTGTGAGGCGTTTGTTCCCGGCTTGAATAGTTCCCCCTGTGAGGGTTATGGCTCCGTTTTCTCTTATGCGACGAGCAGGGGACCCACCGCTCCGGCCTCTATTTTTCCTTCCTCTCTCACTTTCTCTCCTGCTTGCTCTCTCTCTCTCTCTCTCTCTCTCTCTCTCTCTCTCTCTCTCTCTCTCTCTCACGTATATGAAACAGATTTACTTGTCTTATACGATGATAATAATAATAAAACATGAGAAATTGGTATATTTGTAATTTTTCCTTAACAGTCTTGCCCAGGATTCGAACCCAGGCCCACAAGTTGGATGGTGGATACTCTATAACGTCATTATGATCCGTGTTTTGATGCCTCTTGAGTCTATTAGCTTTTCGGTCCATTATTATTATTATCATATTATCATTATCACTATTACTATCATTGCTATTATTACCATTATTTTCTGAGATGTTTTATGAAGATGCTTCATGTTGTACGGGATTGTTTTTATACGTCTTTCACGGTGAACCTGCCTGCACTGAAATATCCCTGTTAAATAAAAATGTATTCAACGTAAATGATTTTTTTTGGCAGGTTGGACTTTGTTGTGAGTGGACACCTGGACGATGGAACGCCGTGAAAGTGATGTGAAGCCAGTGAAAAGTGTTGTAACTGTCCGTGGTGTGAAAAAGATACGGAAAAAGTGCGTCGTGCCACACCCAGGGGCAGGCCACGTGTCCTGTGCCTGCCCCGCCCGCAGGGGCCTGGAGGAAGCGGCGCAGCGTTGCATCGGGCCTGCCGGAAGTATGCGTCCTGCGCCCCATGGCTGGAGTACAGCCCGGGCGGTGCGGGGCGGCAGAAACCCCACTGAGCCCTGATGCGGCGCTGTGCCGGGGGCGCCGGGCCCCTGCCGTCACTTCAGAGGTGAGGGGCACTTGTGTCTTGTCTTACTCAGTCATTACACATTTCCACTGCTAATAAAAATAGACTTGGCGTTTGGGATTTAAGAGCATGCTTACAGTTGGGTATTATCTACTGATTTCTTTTTGGTGTTTCCCTCTATGTTTTGTTATTTTGACTAGCACGTAGACATCTTTGAAATAACCATCCACTATACCAATGCAGGAAATGATTCTTATGATGAGTCAAAATTTTAATATTAGTATTAAAGGTATTGCTAGTTAAAGAAGCTTAAACTGTCTCTCTGGCCCATAGCTGACCTGCTGGCAGGTGGAGGCCGCGGCGCCGACCGGCTAGTAAGGAGGCGGCCGCTGGCTCTGCTCTTCAGTGTCGGTGAGTGTCGGTGATGGGAGTCTCGGGGAGCTGCGTGGTGGTGCAGTAAACTCTGGGTGCAAAATGTTACTGGAGGCTTAAATATGAAAAAAAAAAAAAAAAACATTACGGTATAAGTTTGCTGCTTGGTTTCAGTATCGAATAGACAAATGTAATATACTTGCTCATTTACATTAAATAATCATTAACTAACACTTTGGGTCATTGTTGACAGGTAAGTACCTTGCATGCCTCGCCGAGGGACAGCGTCGAGGGACCTCAGCAGCGACGGACACCACCGCGTGGTGTCAAGGTAAATACGAGGACGTCATTTGTTGGGTTAGTGTAAGGCACCGCGAGGATGCTGACCTCTGGCTTGCTTTTCAGGCACACTAATCTTACCGGCCTTGACCTTACAGACGTGTAAATATCAGGAATTTTGTTCAGGGCCGCAGAAGCAAGACACTCCACGCTCATTTCGCAGAGTGAGATCTTGGCAAGAAGACCTCCAAGATGCTGAGCGACATCGTGTGGAGTTTACTCGTGAGTATGAATAATTTTGTAAAAGTAGATTTTAGTATTTAAATGAATACAAAACTATTAACGTGTAGGTCAAACAGCTAGTACTCAGGCTTTCATTCAGGGTGTTTATTCAATGTTTCCTCTTATTAAGGAATGTGTAGCTAACCATCAGTTCTCAGGCGTACTGCATATACCTTCGTTTGTTGTCGCTCCTCCCCTACCCATGTTTCTGAGGCCGAGGGGAAGGTTGGCAGAACTAGTTTCCCTTCATGCCCTCCTTACCCCAAATCTTACACGTCTACCTCTCATGATTGTCTTAAATAACCGCGTGTCCTGAAATCCCTCACTTAAAAAAGATTGAAAATAAGGGAATATAAAAAAAAAGTATGAAAGGAACTACATTTTAGACACGTGTACCTCTCGTGAGTCTCTTAACAAACGGTATGGCCTGAATTCCCCTCAGTGTAAAAGTATGTAAAAAAAGGAAAATAGAAAAAAAACATAGAAGCAGCTGCATACTTGACCTGACCGCTTCACACCGTCTAAGAAACGTAAATCATTCCTCGCGTTGACCAATCACATCAACTTGTAAGATGTGTGATTACGAACGATTTAAATTTTTCATCAAAGGAGGAATTCACTTGTTCCCGCGTGAGGCATGTCGTGGGGGGCGCCAGGTAATGTCCTCTTTCCGGCCCCCACCTGTAATTCTGGGGCAGGTGCATTCCCTAATTAGTAAGGTGAATGCGGCTGCCCAGGTAGTGTTGATGGTCACGCTGGCACACACTTTCTCTTTCTTTCGCTTATTTTGTGTGTGTACTTTGTGTTACTTATTTATTTTTACAAGATCTTTTATCGCATTTAATCTTATAACGCCTTCATTCTCCGTATTCGTAATGTGGTTAATTTGGCAAAGGATTCAGTTCATAGTTTTGTGTGTGTGTGTGTGTGTGTGTGTGTGTGTGTGTGTGTGTGTGTGTGTGTGACTGATCAAGTGCGTGTCTCTAAGGTGAAGACATAGTTTTTTTCAACACCCTGTAATCTTGTAAAAACGGACACGTGTTACCAATTAAGAGAATGGAAGAAAAAAGGAGGAGAGAAAGAAAAGTGAAGAGGGAGTAACGATTAAAGAAAAGGAAAGGGAATAGGTAAAGAGGAGGAGGACGAGAGTAAAACAAGAGAATAAGAGGAAGAAAAGAGACGGAAGTGAGGGGAAGGGAAGAGAAGGAGGGGAAAGGAGAGGATAAAAGGAAGGAAAGGAAAGGGAATGAAGGTGAAGGTGTGAAAATAGAGAGAATAAGAGAAAGAAAAAAACGATTATAGCGAAGGGAAGAGGAGAGAGAGGACGACGAGGAGGAGGAGGAGGAGGAGGAGGAGGAAGACCAAACCGAAGGGGGTGAAGGGGGGGGAGAGTAAGTAAGGGGAGACAGTGACAGATGAGGGAAAGCATGAGTAAGGGGAGCGGGACAGGCGGGAGTGGCGTGGAGTGAGGAGTGAGTTATGGACATGATAACCTCACCATTCATTACCAACACTCAGCGATCAATACTCACCTGAGGGATTTATGGGCCAGGTAAGGGAGAGACGCCCACCTCCCCCCTGCCCCCCTCTTCCTTCTTCTCTTCCTTGCCCCCCCCCTCCCCTCCTTTATATGTGTGTGCATGACCTTAAGTGATGAAGTGGGTTTGTATAAGGGGGGGGCTATCTACCTACCTACCCACCTTACTTATATACTTACATACACTTATACAAATAGCTATACAGGTAGATAGAGTGATAGATGGGTAGATACAGATAGATGAATATTAAAAGCTGTAGAAAAAAAATAATAAAAGGAAGTAAGGAAGGGAACAGGAAATGAGGTAGAGAGGACGAAAGACAGAGGTAAGAAAGGTCAGAAGAGGAGGAGGTAGAGGGAAACTAAGTGAAGAGAAATAAAGGAGGAGAAAGTATAGGAATAGGAGGTGGCAAGAAGCAGAGTAAGAGATATGGCTGAAGAGAAGAAGAGGAAGAGGAGAAGGAAGAAAGAGGAAGAGAAAAGGAAGGAAGGAAGAGTGAGGTAGGCATATGAAAAGACTGAAGCGGAACTTATGGCTGGGAGAGAAAGGAGAGAAGGAAACGAAGGAGAGGAAGAAGTGGAGGATATGGAGGGAGAGAGAGAGAGAGAGAGAGATGGGCATGAAAACATAGTGGATAAAGTAGTGAAGTGGCTGGGAGAGAGTGATGGAGGGGTGGAGGGAAGGGGAGGGGAGAGACGGAGGAGGGAAGGGGAGGAAGACACATTTATCATCGTCAGTGTTTCGGTTCTGGACGTTGTGTGTTGCGACGTGTGACATTAATGGTGGAGATACCCCCCCCCTGCACCCCCCTACCCCCCTCTCTCTCTCTCCCTGCACTCTTCCTTCCCTTCTACACTTTCCCTCCCTCTTCTCTTTTTCTTTTCGTCTCTCTCTCCTTACCTCTTCTTTTTTCGTCTCTTTTTCTCTCCATTCTTCTGTCTACGTTAAATTTTTTTCCTCATTTTTCTTTCCCTTCCTCTTCTCGTTTTTCTTTCCGTCTCTCTCTCTATCTCTTCTTTCTCGTCTCGTTCTCTCTCCATTCTTCTGTTAACATTTTTCCTCATTTTTGTTTTTGTCATTATTTTCTTTACCTAGTTTTATTTACTAACTTACTTTATCATCATTTCTTCTCTCCTGGCTATTTCCTTATTTCCCTTTTTTCTCTTATATTTTCCTTTTTCCCTTCTTTTCTCTTCACTCCATCTTTCTCCTTCCTCATGTTTGCTTCTTCCTTTCTCTGATTCTTTTCCTTTATTTTCCTTTTCTCTTTTTCTGATATCTTTCCATCTGTCATGTACTTGCCTTTGACCTATTATAAAACTGGTATCTTTATTATTATTATTATTATTATTATTATTATTATTATTATTATTATTATTATTATTATTATTATTATTATTATTATTATCATTATTATTCTCTCTCTCTCTCTCTCTCTCTCTCTCTCTCTCTCTCTCTCTCTCTCTCTCTCTCTCTCTCTCTCTCTCTCTCTCTCTCTCTCTCAGGTGTTCTCCAGGTAATCACATTAAAGCACCCTATTACACCTGTTTGCGTCATCCATCACTTAACCATCCACAGCACCTCATCCATCACACACCCATCTCTCCCTCTCTTCCTTGTTTCCTTCCTCCTCTTCCTCCTTCCTTCTTTCTCCTCCTCCTACCTTCCTTATTCCCATCTTTCCCTTCCTACATTTCCGATCAGTTTTCGTTTTCTTTCCCGCTAATTATTTTACTTTTTTTTTCTTTCCTTCTTCCTCCTCCTCCATCCTTCTTCCTCCTCCTCCTTCCTTCTTTCTCCTCCTCCTACCTTCCTTATTTCCTTCTCTCCGTATTCTCATTTCCTGTCATTTTTCTTTGTCATCCCCTAATTCTTTTACTTTTTTCCTTCTCTCTGTCGTCAACTCTCATTCCCTCCATCTCCTTTTCAATCTTCCTTCCTTCTTCTCTTCATTTACATCTGTTTTCCCATCCCTATATTCTTTTTTGTTCTTCCTTATGTTGACTCCAATTCCTTCTTTCCTCTCATTTTCTTCTTTTTCCTTCCCTCCTTTTTCTTATTCTCCTTTAATGTGTTTCTACTCCTATATTCCTATCATATTTTTCCCTCCTGCTTTTGTAGAATCAAGTGTATATTTTTCATTCCTTTGTTCTTTGTCAATTGTTCTTAACTCATGCCTCTTCTCTCTGTTTAATTTTCACAAGCTTATTTTTTTCCTTAGTCGCACGCTCCTCTTCTTACCCCTCTTTCTTATTTCCATCTCTCGCTCGAAAGCATTTAATTTATTAGTACACTGATGCTTCAAATAATTCCCTTCATTTTATTTTGCATTATTAAACGGCGGAAAAATATCTGTAATCGGTTTCTATGCATTTTTCTGTTTACTTTGTCAGCATCGAGACGTTCTTTAACATCGAGTAAGATTGTATTTGTTAGGAAGACTCATAACAAAGTTTATTTTGATTTTTAGGTTAATATGTAATTCCTGTGTTATTTTCTGTACTTATATTTTAGTACGCGTAAAGTGACTGGTGCGGCGTGTGTGTGTGTGTGTGTGTGTGTGTGTGTGTGTGTGTGTGTGTGTGTGTGTGTGTGTGTGTGTGTGTGTGTGTACAGATATTTACTTATTGCTTCTTTTGGTTTGATATATTTCCTTCTCTTTATTTTCTTTTTTCTTCTTCTTTTCTTTTTTCTCTTATTTCTTGTTCTCTCATTGATGACACAACACGAGAACAAAGAACAGATTGGTAGTCTCTCTCTCTCTCTCTCTCTCTCTCTCTCTCTCTCTCTCTCTCTCTCTCTCTCTCTCTCTCTCTCTCTCTCTCTCTCTCTCTCTCTCTCTCTCTCTCTCTCTCTCTCTCTCTCTCTCTCTCTCTCTCTCTCTCTCTCTCTCTCTCTCTCTCTCTCTCTCTCTCTCTCTCTCTCTCTCGGCAGGTGACAAGGTTTTATATAATTACGTTCCTATTGACTTACCTGATGCCTCCACGTTCACCTGTGTTTACCTTCCCATTTACCTTCTTTTGATTTCACCGTCAAAGGAAAGTGGAGGAAAAACAAGGAGTGAGGGAGTTTTTTTCCCGTCCCTCCCTCCCTCTCGTTCTCTCACCCTCTCGTCATCTCGTGAAAGACCTTTGACTTCTGATTATTGAGTCGGTTTTTTTCTCTCCTTCCTCATTCTTTCTCTTTCATTTCTACTTTTATTTTATCCTCCCGCCCTCTTTCTCTGTGTGTGTGTGTGTGTGTGTGTGTGTGTGTGTGTGTGTGTGTGTGTGTGTGTGTGTGTGTGTGTGTGTGTGTGTGTGTGTGTGTGTGTGTGTGTGTGTGTGTGTGTGTGTGTGTGTGTGTGTGAAGTGCTGTTCGACGTGGCAATAAGAAAAATCCAGTCATTTGTCAATATCATAAACACACACACACACCGCACCTTTAAGTGACGTATAAATATTGAATAGCCTGCTCGTTTTTAAACAAAGAACATGTGTGTGTGTGTGTGTGTGTGTGTGTGTGTGTGTGTGTGTGTGTGTGTGTGTGTGTGTGTGTGTGTGTGTGTGTGTCTGTCTGTCAGCATAGCATGAAAAGAAAAATCGAACAGTTGATTGGTTTATTCATATTAATAAATTGTAAAGAAAATACTCAAACACTCGGAGGCTCTTACATGTTGGGGCAAAAAGAGAAATGTATGTAACTAAAAATGTGTCTAAAAATGATTCGCTTCAAAGGGGGAATCAGCGAAGTAGGAAAACGCTCGATCGATTATAGAGAAAGAATTCTGACGAACCTTAGGAAAAAATGCGTTTGAAGACGATACTACATATTTACGGTGATGCTCTTAAATCTGTTAGCAATATAGTAAAAGTGTTTGGAATATTGATAAAAAGAATAACAGTGAAAATAATAGTAGTAGTAATTTTGATAAGCTGCTTGTAGTTGATAAAAGAAAGCAAATTCCACTGATAGACTGAATCACACATATGTTGATGGACAGATAGATAGGCACATGAATAGGTAGATATAGACATAGACATTAATAGATAGAGATAGATAAATATAATGAGATAGACATAGAGGTAAATAAAGGAATTCAAAGCTAAATAGATAGATAGATATAGAGACAAAATATAAGAGGAGGAAATAGAAATGGTCAAAGATACATAGATAGATATTGAAATAGAATAATGGAGAAGATAAGAGAGATAAAGAGACATAGATAAATAGATAGATAGATAGACAATAATAGATAACGAGATAGAAGGTCAAAGGTCAAAGGTCACGGAAGAGTCACACGCCGGTAATGACCTCTGAGGAAGATTACGACAGCGGCGGCGCGGCGGTGCAGGTGTTCCAGGTGTAATTTTGCGAACACCTGCCTGACGATGGCTAATTAGATCGTTACCTGTGGATGCTGGAGGCCAAGGAGGGATGAGGCGCTGAAAGAGGAGGAGGAGGAAGAGGAGGAGGAGGAAGGGGAGTCGCAAGGAGGAAAAGGAAGAGGAAGAGGAGGAAGAGATGTAGGAAGATGAGAAGAAAGGAGGAGAAAGAGGAATAGGAAGAAGAGTAGGAGGAGGAGGAGAAAGATAAAGAGAAGGAAGAAGTGGAGGAGAACAAAGAGATGGAGGAGAAAGAGGAAGAGGAGGAATTTACCAAGAACTGATGAACAAAAGTCGTGTAAGTTCATTTTTCTGTTTATTCCTTAATTAAATTGAATGTACCTTCCCTGATATATATTTTCTCTCCCTTTATATATATTTAATCTTTAGTAAACGAACATGATAATTACTGAAGTCTTAGGAACGAAGAAAACACACACATACACACACACCCGTACACACGCATATACACCCCCCCCCCACCTGACCCCTACCTCCTCCCCTCACACACTGAAAACCACAAGTGCCATGGTGCCATTACTGATCCTCCCAAGTGCCAGGAACAAGTGCTAAGGAGTGGCGGCGCTCTCTTGTGACTCCCAGTTGATCGCGCGGCCCCAGTCTGGTCGAGGACGCTTGAATTACTCCATAACTCCACGCTAATGGCCGGGTTAGTGTGTGCGGCGGTGGCGGGGAGTGGGAGAGGAGGAGGAGGAGGAGGGGGAAGAAGAGGAGGAGGAGTCTGGTTCCCTTTGATTCTGGTACGAAGAGGAGAAGGAGAGGAGAGTGAGGATGGAGTCTGGCTTAGTGGTAGAGGATGAAGAGGAGGAGGAGGAGGAGGAAGAGGTAGATGTTTGCTTGGATAGTTGTGTAGATGGTGTGAAGGGAGTGGAAGGTAGTGGATGAAGGTTAGGTAGATGAAGAGAGAGGGAGAGAGGAGAGATCGGGGGGATGGAGGAGGAGGAGGAGGAGGAGGAAGATGAGGTAGATGTTTGGTAGGATAGTTGTGTAGATGGTTTGAAGGGAGTAGATGATAGTGGATGATGGTTAGGTAAATGAAGATAGGGAGATGGGAAGATAGTGTTTGTGTCTGAACGGAGTGGAGGAGACGAAATGAATGTTAACTAAAAGAAGGAATGAGAGGAAAGGAAGTGGATAAGCGTTACATAAATCAAGCTATGGAAGGAATGGAAGACAGTGTGCTAATGGTGGAGGTTATATGGAGTGGAATTAAGTAGGAACATGAACATGGTATAGTTTTAAAGGGAGAGGATATGGAAGATAGTCGATGAGTCTCCGTCCTATATCCTCTCAACGCTTCGGGACCTCAACACAACTATTTGAAGAGGCTCTCGTGGAAGCTATAAAGGACTTGATGGGCAGCTTCATGACCCTAGAGATAGTTTTACAAGTTTACTACGCCATCAACGGGGAATACACTCTTGATAACCCGATTAATCATTTCTTTAGTCTTTGTTAATATCATCGCAACGAGAACTCGAATTGTTAAGCGATATCGACCTTTAGAAGTATATGAGGATAGTAATGAGAGCTTGATTAGGATATGAAGTAATGGTTAAAGGGATGCTTCTGTTCGTGGGTAAGAGAATTAATAGATGGAAACGTATGTAATGATTAAGGTGAGTTTTCTAAGAGTCTATAGGCTTTTCGATTACTGACGCGGATGAGAAAATGGCTGGAAGGGGGAGTGTTCGTAAAATGGAGGAAGAGAGAGAGGAGGAGGAGAAAGAGGAGGAGGAGGCGAAGGCTGGAAAGGGAAACTGCGATGTCGGACTACGAGATTAAGAAAGAGAAACACTATCATCACTATCACCATCACATTATCATTCACAATCACTAAAGCAGACAACCACAATCTCTCTCTCATCCACCGCACTCACCATCTCATCACATTTTCACCACACACCATAATCGTTGACTTATCACCACTATTTACGTTTCTGCACTGCCATATCACCACACAAGCACCACCACCACCACCACCAAACCACAACACCGTATCGTCACCATCACCACCACCAACACACACACAAACACACACACACAAGTTTAAGCAATACATTCCACTGTAGTTGCACTCCAGCACCAATTGCCACAACACCGCCATCATAACCACCATCACCAGCACATCCACCACCGCTCCACCTCCACTCCACCACCTCAAGACTCCATTCGCAGGCCGTGTAGCAGCACCTCGGTAGCGCAAAAAAGATAGTTTCTGAGAATGATTTTGGCAGCTTTAAAAGTATTCAGGGGCATGTTTCCGCGGGGCTGGCGAGCTGAACACGGCAGGCAGGAGGGGAGACCGCCGCATCTGCCCGGGGGATGTTTAATGCAGACTGCCACCCGACCTGCTTCTCCCACTCCCCTCCCCCCACGCCCTCCCTCCACGCCCTCCCCCCCGACCTGGGTAATGTTAACAGGTCGAGCTCGCTTGTTGATGACGCCTGACCTCCGCCTCCCTCTCCCACCGCCCCCTTGCCCCACCATTCTCACCTCCTCCTCCTCCCCTTCATCCTCCCTGTCTCCCGCCTACCTATCTGTTTTTCATGTCCTGGTCTGAGTCTCCTGTCTTGGCCTTCGATTGCTCTCCCCTCCAAGAAGTCTCTCCATCTGTCTGTCTGTCTGTCTGTCTGTGTGTGTGTCGACCTATCTGTCTGCTTGTCTGTTCCTGCTTATCTGACCTCCTTTCCTGCTCATTAGATTATCTGGTTTCTCTATTTGCGTAACATACCTACTTACCTGCCTGGCTGACTACCTGTATGTCTGTCTGTCTGTTTCTCTGTTCCTGCTTAACCTGACCTGCTTCCCTGCTTGTTTCTGCTTTCTTGCCTTCTGTCCTGCTCGCTTCCCTGCTTGTTCGGCTCTGTAAAAATCTATTGTCTGTCTCTCTGTTCCTGTCTGTCTGCTTGTTTATGTACTTGCTTTACTGCCTCTCTCTCTCTGCTTTCTGCTTTCTTGCCTCCTATCCTGCTCGTTTCCCTGCTTTTTTGGCTCTCTGTGAAGGCGTCTGTTCTATCTCTCACGCTGCCTGTCTGAATATGGCTTCCTACCAAACTCATATTTCCTTATCTTTTTCTGTATTGCTCTTTCTCTCTCCTGCCACACCTGTACTGAGCAACGATCTCCACCTGTCATCTACGGCGCCGCCCAGAGATAGGTTATGTGATAAACCCTGAACACCTGTCCTTTCTAATGATGCCGCCACACCTGTCCGCTTGTTTGATCACCGCCGTCTGTTCGCACCTGACCTCATCTCTTAACCGACTCTGCACATTACCTGAACTCTACGGGAAGGCTCATATGGTTTCAATAAGACCCGGTAAACGTTAGGTATAATTTAAGGTAGATTTATAACAAGATAGATAATTAGGTAGATAAGGAAGCAAGAAATATGATAACTAATTACACACGTTTGGTTTTGTAAGCTTCTGCCCTATTAGAGATCTTAGTGTCACCAGTATGTTTAATATTATGACTTTTTTAAATGATATCCTAAGTTTCATTAAGATTTTTCCTTCAACACTAAAGACATAATATTTCCTCGATGTAAAAGCCTTCAGACACCTTCAGTAATA
>NC_066515.1:24761886-24781886 GCF_024679095.1 Eriocheir sinensis
TAGGCGATAAAGAGCTTGGGAAGGGAAATGAACGATAATGGAGAGTAAAAGAGCGGGAAAAGGGCAGAAAATATGGATAGGGGAGAGAGAGAGAGAGAGAGAGAAGACACTCTCTCTCGCTCTCTCTCTCTCTCTCTCTCTCTCTCTCTCTCTCTCTCTCTCTCTCACCTACCCCCGTTTACTGTCTTGATGCATGGAATGCCATTAAATCCACATCTCTTCCTCCTCTCACTTTACTCTCCCTCCATTCTCTCCCTCCCTCTCTCCCGCCCTCTCTCTCCCTCTCTCTCTCCCATTAGTCTTGACCGGAGATCTCTCTCTCTCTCTCTCTCTCTCTCTCTCTCTCTCTCTCTCTCTCTCTCTCTCTCTCTCTCTCTCTCACTCTCTCTCTATCTCTATCTGGGTAAAAAAGTGGCAGTCCGGTTCCCATTTTCTTTGCGGGCTTGTGTCAAAAGAAAACGGACACAGGCGAGGGGTGACTCCATAAATTCTGCCTCGACGATTTATCCCAACAATGATTCAGTCAGGGAGACGCTGCCCCAACGTGGATTGTGGAGAGAAAAATGGAGGTAGGGAGGGACGGGAGGGACGGAGGAAGGATGAGAGGGAGGGAGAGTACATTGGAGGGGAGGGAGAGGAGGAGGGAAGAGGAGTGAGGCAGAGAGAGGGGCGATAAATTTGAGAGATGCCGCGTTATGAGAAATGGCAGAGGAGGGATGACAGAGAGAGAGAGAGAGAGAGAGAGAGAGAGAGAGAGAGAGAGAGAGAATATATATCGTAGAAGTCAAATTAGTTAAGATAAAATGACACAACATGGGAAGTTAGATAATAATGATGAGTTATTTATATTTCTCCTTTTTTTGATGTCTCTATATTCACTCTCTCTCTTCCCATATCCTTATCATTCTCTCGCTTTCTCTTCTTGATTCCTTGTTCTCTCCCTCATTCTCTTCTCCCTTTTCCAGTTTTTCCTTTGTCTTCCTTTCCTAGTCTCCCTCTGTCTCCCTTTCCTACTCGCCCTCTCTTTGTCTCCCTTTCCGACTCTCCCTTTTTATCTTCCCTTTTCAGTCTCCCTTTTCTACTTTCTCTCCCTGTCTCCCTTTCCTAGTTTCTCCCTTTCTGTCTCCCTTTCACAGTTCCCTTCCGTCTGTATCCCTTTCGTAGTCTCCCTCTCTCCCTTTCCCAGCTTCTCCCCCTCTCCCTTTCCCAATCTCTCTCCCTTTGTCTCCATTTCCCAGTCTCACCCTGCAGTCTCTCTCCCTCTCCCCCTCCCTCCCCCCTTACCTGACGAGCCCAAGCACAGGTGTCGCCCGTTAGCCTCCCTCGCTATGAACTCGCAGGTGAAATATCGGCTTGGTTATGGTCCATTACGACGTTTGCACTTGATTTCGGCCATTGGAGGAGCTCTTCTCTCTCTCTCTCTCTCTCTCTCTCTCTCTCTCTCTCTCTCTCTCTCTCTCTCTCTCTCTCTCTCTCTCTCTCTCTCTCTCTCTCTCTCTCTCTCTCTCTCTCTCTCTCTCTCTCTCTCTCTCTCTCTCTCTCCTGCATTGTCGGTTTTTATCTTTATTTTTAAGGGATTCGGTTTTCTTTTGTCATTTTTGTCCCTTTTTTTCTCCTCTTTTTTCTCCTTTCTCTCTTTTTTCTTGTCTATTTCCGTTTATTTTGTTGATTCTCTCTTTCTTTTAGTGTTTGAATTCAGGAAAGTTAAAACAGGAAATAGAAAGGGAGGAGGGAAAATATAGAATAAGAGAGAGAGAGAGAGAGAGGATAGGGGGGGTAGTGAGGCCGTTCAGTACAGCTTTACAACCAGAGTATTAACACCATCTGGCGGCGGAACGTTCAAGCGGCGGGACGAACGATACACTAACTCACGAACGGCCTGGCTGCAGCACTGGGGGAGGGGGGAGGAGGGTGGGGGAAGGAGGAGGAGCAGGGGGTGGTGGTAGAGGTGGTAGTAGTGGTGATGGTGGTTGGGATTGGGGTGCGGGAGGATGAGGAGGACGACGAGGAGGAGGAGGAGGACGGAGGAGGAGAAACTAGAGAGGAGAAGCGAGAGACAGAGCAAGATTTGATAATTATAGCGAAGGAAAGGAAGCAAAGGATAAAGAAAACCAGAACAGTATCTTAAGAACAGTAGTGAAAATAAAGTGAAAGAAGAAAGACAGGAGTAAGAAAAGCAAGAAAGACCAAGAAATAACATAGAGAAAAGTGAAAAAGTTAACCAAAAGGAAGGAAAAGTAACAAAATGATGGATAACGATAAATAAAAGTGGATAAAATAAATGAAAAAAAGAGAAAAAGTTAGCCAGAAGGAAGGAAAAGTAACAAAATGATGGATAACGATAAATAAAACTGAATAAAACAAATGAAAAAAAGTGAAAAAGTTAACCAGAAGGAAGGAAAAGTAACAAAATGATGGATAACGATAAATAAAACTGGATAAAATAAATGAAAAAAAGGAAAAGTAAATAAAGGAAGAAGAAACTAGAAGGCGAGCAAGGGAGAGAAAGAGAAGCAGAGTGACCACCATCAATTCACATTAGAGACACTTGGGTGATTAAGACCCTCAATTACTCTCTATTACTCTCCCTTCTGCTCCCTCTGTGGCCTCTCCCTGTCCTCCCTTCACCCTGGCTAAGGAGGAGGACGACGAGGAAGATGTAGGTAATATCCTGAAGGAGCCGCCGGTCACCAAGAGAGAGAGATAACGCACTCACATTTCCCCTCATCCTTCCTCTCTCTCTCTCTCTCTCTCTCTCTCTCTCTCTCTCTCTCTCTCTCTCTCTCTCTCTCTCTCTCTCTCTCTCTCTCTCTCTCTCTCTCTCTCTCTCTCTCTCTCTCTCTCTCTCTCTCTCTCTCTCTCTCTCTTTCTCTCTCTCTCTCTCTCTCTCTCTCTCTCTCGCTCTCGCTCTTGCTCTCGTTCTCTCTCGCTCTGTATGTTAGTGAAATCCTGGTTGCTTTCTCCGTAGATTTTCTGGAGTCGTCATTTATAGTTTCCACCATTATGTTCATTGCTAATTACTTTCATCAGTCACTACTACTACTACTACTACTACTACTACTACTACTACTACTACTACTACTACTACCACCACCAGCCTTATCGCGCCCCAACCTCTGCCTCCGCCGGGTGGTTATCACTGTATCTGCGGCAATCGTTAAGAGGGGGGAGGGAGAGGGAGGATTGAGAGGGGAGGGGCGGGGCGAGGGTGTTAATTTCCTCACGTCAGAGATGAGTGACATGAGACAACCCGATGACCTCCTACGCCAGCTGAGGGGGGGAGGGAGGTGGGAGGAGAAGGAGGGAGAGAGAGGAACATATATATAGAAAACCTTCACATCTTGTCATTCTTCAACTCACTCTCTCATCTTCCATCTCCTTTTGCTCCCTCCTCCTCTCCCTCCTCGTCCTCCTCCTCCTCCTCCGTGTTATTTCCCCCCGTCGCGCCCGGGTTATCGGCACTGATGGAGGCCTTGATACAGCCTCGTCTAGACCTGGAACATCAGTCTTCGTCAGCCCTTCTGCAGGTGTCTCCTTTCTTACCTCCCTTCCTTCCCTTTTCCCACTTTACTCCCTCTTTTCTGCTTTCCTGACTTGTCTTCACTTAAGGTCCATCTTCTTTTCTCTTCTCTCTCTTTAGTATCTCTCCGTATTAATAGTTTCCTTACTCCTGTCCTGTTATTTTGTCCTGATTGTTTGCGTTTTCCTCCTTTCGAATCTTTTAAATTTTCCTTTTTTTCCTTTGTCTCCCCGATTCCAGTCTTTTTCATTCTCTTCTCTTCCCTGCCATCCTCTTCTGCTTCCTCCCTTCTTTCTTTCTCCCTTCCTTCCCTTCTCCCTCCCTCTCACCTGCTTCTTCCCTTCACGAGAGAAACAATATTCTTCGGATATGAAAAGAGATTCCAGTTTGTTTTTGGATCCTGCCGCCTGAACGCCTGCCCGCCCACCCTCGCCCGTATCAGAGCGCTATAGGGTTTACTCTCTCTCTCTCTCTCTCTCTCTCTCTCTCTCTCTCTCTCTCTCTCTCTCTCTCTCTCTCTCTCTCTCTCTCTCTCTCTCTCTCTCTCTCTCTCTCTCTCTCTCTCTCTCTCTCTCTCTCTCGTAAAATAGTTTCTCCCTCCCTTCACTGCACTCCTTTACTCTCTTTTCTCTCCCTTATCTCTTCCTCTCCCTTCTCTCCCTCTTCTCTCCCTCTCACCCTCAATTACTTCCCCCAAATAAGACGTTCCTGAGTGACCTTACATCATCATCTTTCCTCCCTTCCCCCTCTTCCTCATCTTTCCTCTCCCTCTCATCCCCTCCCTTCCTCTCCCTTCCTTCTCCCTTCATCCAGGAGATAAAACCAAACCAGACATATTGAGCGCCTCTTTCCTCCCTTTTTTCTCCCTTCTTTTTCTCCCCTCTTCTTCTTCTCTCCCTCATCCTCAGCTTTTGTCTTTCTGTACATTTTTTCAGTGCTTTTTTGCTCGTGAAAGGCAGTGTTTTTTTTTCTTAGGTGATTTTCCATTGTCATCTAATCTTCTTTCATTTTTTCTTATTAGCCTTTTATCATCTTTGCAACTCCTTCTATCTTGCATTCGTCTTCATTATTCCCTTCTTTCTCTGCTTCTTTTTCCTCCCTTCTCTTTCACTCACTTTATTTCCATCCCTTCCTTCCTTCCTTCCCTCCTATTCCACTGTTCATTCTTATCCCCTTCTTTCTTTCCTCCCTCAACCCTCCTTCCCTTCCTCTCTCCCTCCCTTCCCGGCTGCCTAAGGATCACACTTCCTTGTTATATTCCAAAAGACACTTGACCACCCTCCTTTTCCTACCACCCCGCCTCCTGCTCCTCCTCCTCCTCCTCCTCCTCCTCCTGCGTGCTCGTCCTTTCTTACGGCCTCCATTACTACCGGGGCCATTTCCGCAATATGTTAGCGGGGCCACTGAAGTATGACTTAATATTATGGTGCCGTGTTACCTCGCCGGGACTCGCCTTCGTTCGCCCACACTAAGGTTTCGTTCGGCCCCAGTGGATAAGAGAATGGGAAGGAGAAAGTGGATGGGAAAGAGAGCACGTGGATCGGTTGTATTACCATCCCTTTGCAATCATGGGGCTGTGGAAGTGGGATGGTGGTGATTTTAAAGGTGATGGGACGTGCTGGTTGTTATGGAAGGAGGGGAAATATGAGGTGATGGAGTGTGGAGAAGTAAATTGGTGTGGTAATGGAGTGGTGTTGAGGTGGCGATGGTGATAGACTCGAAATATCTATTGTTAGAACCAAAACGAGCGAAGGGAAATATAGTTAAAGAAAGACGAAAGAAAGAAAGAAAAACAAAGAATTGATTGACCGACCGACCAGCAGATTGATACACAGACAGACGGAATTATAAACAAACAATGAATGGGATACAGGTGCAGAAAAAAGACACATGTAGATGCATACATAGACAAATATATAGAAAAACAGGCAAGCAGACAAGTAGATAAGAGTAGATAGCGAACATGTATCATCAGCCAAATGGTTATTAGTGCTTAGTGGTGAGAGAGAGAGAGAGAGAGAGAGAGAGAGAGAGAGAGAGAGAGAGTAATGATAAAAAGAAAAAGAAAACGTATTACCGAGAAGGAAGAATTCTATTTCCTCTCCGATGACGAGATAAAACAACACACACACACACACACACACACACACACACACACACACACACACACACACACACACACACACACCTCCCCCCCCTCCTCCACCCACCCCCTCCTCCCCTCTCTCACCCGCACACAGACTAACGGGAAATAAACGAAAGAAGGGAAACTCGGCGGCGGAGAGGAGAGCGCACGGAGACACAGAGGAAGTGATACAGCCTTGGCAGACGCGTGTAAGATACTGAAAACCCAACGAAAGCCAGTGGAAAGTGAACCCAAACCCAGTGTCGCGATATTACCGGGCGCCCTGACAAACGGGCTCATTTCACACCCCAAAATGGTTTCCTTAAGCACCCGTCATCTCTCATAGGACCGACCCGATATCCAGGCTGACGTCCTCCCGGCAGTTACGGCCCAGATTACTGTATTGACGGCGAGCTATGGAGTGGCGCTGAGTTACTGTCGCCCTTGAGTTATGTAGTGGTGCTGGCGGGGTGGTCGAGGGGGAAGGGAGAGGATGGCAAGGACCAGGGTATTGTTTTAAGGATTATTGCTCGAGGTACTGCATCGAGGTGGATGGTGGAGGTTCAGGGACGAGGTGGAGGGTTGATGAAGTGGTTTGGGGTTACACTTGTAGATTAGGCGAAGAGTGAAGGGTTTAAAAGGACTACAAATGGGGAAATAAAGTTACAAAGAGAAGCGGTTTAAGATATACAGGTTCATTATTATGTGGAGGTGAAGCATTGAGGGTGGAGATAAAGGGAAGAGGTTGAAGGCTGATGAAGTGGATTTGGGGTTACACTTCTAGATTAGGTGGAAAGTGAAGTGTTTAAAAGGTCTACAAATGGGAAGCAAGGTGACAAATAGAAGCGGTTTAAAATTTACAGGTGGGTGATTATGTGGAAGTGAAGGGTTGAAGGAGAAGTCTTAGGGGCTTAGGGGTGGTGATGGAAGGCTTATGGAGTGGGGAGTGGAGTGATTCCGGATTATAGGCTTAGATATTGATTTGGGAATGCGTGAAGGGGAGGGAAGGGAGAGTGTTCAAGTGGGGAGAAGTGTGTGTTGAAGCGTGGAGAATGACCTTTGGCTATAGCGTGTGAGAGGTTGATATGTATTTTGAGAGAGGGAGAATATAAGGGAGAAGTTGGAAGGGTTGAAATTTGCTTATAAAGAGTTAAAACATATGAAAACTAGGTACGGAGGATTCAAAACGTTAGACAGTGGAAAGATGTTACGTCAGTGCATCAGGATAAGAATATTTTGAAGTTCTAAAGAAGAGAATGGAGGATTTAGAAACGCCAGAAGAGGGAGTCTGTTTGCATGGGGACTAAAGGATCAAAGGCGGTGTTAGGATATTAAAAAGAGGGATCGGAAACGCTTTTACGGGTATTAAGAAGAGAAGGAAAGAGGGTAAAGGGAGAATGAGGGTTAAGGGGTGGGAGGAAAAAGGGTAAGAGGAGGTGCGGGGAAATGGGGAAGAATGGGATGACTTGGGGATTGCAATAGGGGAATGATGTTGGTGAGCTCTTTGCAGTTTGATATGAAATTTGTGTTTAGCAATTGTAAGTCATGTTAATAAGCCTTTCAATTTTCGCTGTTAATTTTTGTTCTTGTTTTTGTGCAGGCTTTTGTTTTTGTTGTATTTTTCTTGTTTAATTTTGTGTTTGTTGGTGTTGTTGATGTTTTTCTTTTTGTATTTGGGCGTATTGCTGTTGTTGTTGTTATTGTTGTTGTTCCTCTTCTTCATCTATTTCTTCGTCTTCAGAACTCTCGTATCATCAGTATCTGCCTCCACACGTCTGTTACTTCCTCTACACACGCTCTTTTTATCACATCTCTCCTTTGGTGTGTCCAGGAACATCTGTACGAATGAAGAAACTGTTTAAGTATGCATCTACCTCCTTGTTCGTGTGTCTGAGGGAGGGAAGGGAGGCGAGGGTAGGAAGGGAGGCGATGTTATCTGATATGTATAAAAATAGTGTGTTTGCACGAGGTTCTGTGACACGGAAAAAGAAAAAAAAAACGTTAAGAAAAATTGTACTACGAAAACCATTGTCTCGGGCTCAATAACGTTTTGGCCTGTGAGATATTCTGGCAATTTTTCATCGTGACAACTGGCTGTGGATTCTTCTTCCCTTCCTTCTTCTCTCTTCTTCCTTCTCCTCCTCCTCGTTGTCCTCTTCTCCTCCTCCTCCTCCTCCTCCTTCAATCTGATACCTCGACACATTACGTTTTCACTCCATCATCCTTACTCTCTCTCTCTCTCTCTCTCTCTCTCTCTCTCTCTCTCTCTCTCTCTCTCTCTCTCTCTCTCTCTCTCTCTCTCTCTCTCTCTCTCTCTCTCTCTCTCTCTCTCTCTCTCTCTCTCTCTCTCTCTCTCTCTCTCTCTCTCTCGCTCTGGGTCTCGGTCTCGCTTTCTCTCTCAAATCATTTCCTTAACCCCTCTAAATGATCTCGTAATTCCTATTTATTGTTATTAAATTCACTATCACCACCATCACTTATAATGTCCACCATATAATTCATTGCCACACCCATTACCATACGCATAAAGGGGGCCATTATACATCACTATTATTCATCACTATTAAACATCACCATCACGGCTAAGGTCATATTCATTTCCTTTATCTTGCTTTTAACACATTCAGACCATTTACTATCATCACCATTTTTACTTTTTAATTCCCCTCATCACCGCAGCTGTCACCATTAATGTATCTATCATGAGAGCTAGTCTTAACTCGATCACCATTCTCACCATCAATGCAACCCGCCACCACCGCCACTGTATCATCCCCCCAGTCCCTTCATCACCATCACAACCACCACATTCACTATCAAAACCACCATACGCATTACCAGAACTATCACTATCACATCCTCTATAATCATTACAATCACTATTATCACTGCCAGCGTCACCTGAAGCATCATTATCACTATTCTAATCACCATCACCTCCCACAGCCCACCCTCACTATCACCACCATCACTACCAACATCACAAGAAGCATCATTATCACTCTTCTAATCACCATCACCTTTCGCAACCCTTCTACACCATCACCACCACTACCAGCATCACCAGAAGCACAAATATTACTACTCCTATCACCATCACCCCCCCACACCCCCCCCTCCACACCATCACCACACGCCACAGTCACCATCCGTCACCACTATCACGTCGCCCCGCCGCCACCATCACTCCTCATCCACTTCCTCGCTCCTGATCCACTTCATCATCCGGCGGACGTCCACCCGGGGGCTCGGGGATAATTTTTCACCCTCGTGTTTTGACGCCGCAGCTTTGAATTAACCTGCTCGTCCATCATGCCTTCCTCCGCGCCAACTTGTGCTCACCGCCGCCTCCACCTCCGTCACCCTCAGAACCCCGCAGGAGAAAGTTCAGGAGAGTTAAGTTCCCGTTCCCGTCACCGCCTCGCCGCCTTCAGTCCATGGTCTGCTCGTGTGGCCCAAGACTCAAGGGCTGAAGGGACTATCCGGTGCAGGCAAGCCCAGGGACACACGAACGATGCTTTCTGACACCGTGCGATCCTTAACGAGAGGGTCAGGAGGAAGAGGATAGCAAGGGAGAGGGAGAGAGTGCGAGGGAGAGAGCCGGGAGAGAGAGAGAGGGTCCAGGGCCGCCGCTCCTCAACATTAGATTAATGGAAACGTGAGTAGCCAAAAATCTGGTGACGATGATGAATGTTCCCCGCCCGTGTTTCCTTCCGGGAATTATCATGGCCGTGAGGGGGGCGGGCCGCTGTCTGTCCGGGGAGGGTGGGAGTGAAAGGCAGCTGTCTGGGGCGCCTGGGGACTCGGGGCTGAGGACTGGGGGCTGGGGACTCAAATATCTAGGGCGACCTGAAACTTGGGGCGCAAATATCTGGGGCGGCCGTGTAGGGGGTAGGGCGTTGTCTGTCTGGGGGAGAATGGGAGTGAAAGTCATTTGTGTGGGGTGCCTGGGGGACTGGGGGGCTGGGGAGTCAGGTATCGGGGCAGTTGGGGGCTTGGGGAGCAAATATCTGGCTAAAGGAAGGTTGTTTGGGGTGACTGGGGCTGGGATGACTGAGGAACATATGTTTTGGGACTGTTGGGGACTTGGGGCTTAGATATCATGGGCGACTTGGAACTGGTGACTCAAATAACTGAGGTAGATTGGGGTTAATGGAAGTCTATTGGGAAAGATTAGGATCTGAGGGGGCTGAGACATTTGTTTTGGGGCTGGTAGGGACTGGGGACTCAGATACCTGGGGTGAATGGGGACTGGTGACTCAAATATCTGAGACCGCATTGGGGTTGAAATAAGCCTGGCATTACTGGGGTCTTACAGGACTAGGAGGCTTCTGTTTGCTGGGGTCTGGGGATGAGAGGGTCTAAAGAGGCATCCGTCTGGGGTGTCTTGGTCTGGGGGGGGCATCTGTCTGTCTTCATGAGAGTTGGACTACATTTACCTGTATTTTTCTCTTCTTGCTGTCAGTTGAACGAGAGAGAAGGAAAAAATTGGAGAGAGAGAGAGAGAGAGAGAGAGAGAGAGAGAGAGAGTGAGGGAAAGAATAGACAGACGGACAGACAGACAGACATATACAAACTAATACAGACACGGGTAGACAGACAGACATACACAATGATACAGAACGAACGAACAGACACATGTACAGACAGACAAACAGACACACAGACTTAATAAATGTGAATCATCTGTCTGGCGAAGGAGGGAGGGCGGCAGTCTGTTCTTCAGGAGATATGGCGTCACTTTGTCACCAGACGAGGCGATCTGTCTGTTAAGAAAAACAAGCAAAGCCTTTTCTATGGTGAGTCCTATGTTTTGGGGGGGAAAATAGAGTAATATCAAGTTTAGAGAGTTGTCATGTTCTCTCTAAGGCCTGGAATCAACATGCATTATATTTTTAAAGTAAAGTTGGTTATTTTTTTGTCAAAGTGCATTTTTTTAAGTTAAACTGCATTTTTTTTTAATTCAGAGTGCATTTTTTTAGTCAGTGTATTATTTTCTTTAAGTCAAAGTGCTTTAGTTTTCTTTTTACGATTATTTGAGTATTGCAGTTACATATTTGCATTCCAGGAAACGGTTCATAGGCAAAACAAACTTTAAAGAAACACTTCGCAAGGCACCAATCCTAAAAATACATAAATAGGAGTTCCAAAGTGTTATTAAGATACGTTAGAAAGGTGTTTGTTTATTTTGGAGGTTGAATCTATCTTTTCTTCCTTCCTGATATACTTATAATCTTGACGCATAATTTTCTTTTCCAAGCAGATTCCATACAAATATTCTGGACACTTTTTAGTTTGGAGGAAGAAAATCTCATGCTCCCTCCAGGTATCAAGGCCCATACTCTTTCTAGCCTTTAAGGGGATACTGGAAGGTTATCATAATGGGAGCAGGAATAGACGAGGGTGTAACAGGAGCTTGGGGCGTGGGCGTGGCAGTCAACTGGGATTATGGGACCGAGGCAGGAGAGGGTGCTGGGATTAAAAGGAGGTAGAGAAAGGGAGTCAAGTGAGGAGGGTTTAGTAGTATAAGAAGCAAGAAGACTTAGAGATGGTTTAGGGATATTGCATTGTGGCTATAAGGGATAAAGAGGGAATTCAGGATGTTAAGGGAAGTGGGAGATGGAGACGGCGGTGAAGTAGAGGGTTGAGAGGAATATCAGAGGAGGGACGTTTGATAGCCCATGAATACTGATAGGGAAATTAGTGACAAGGTAAATGAAGGTGTGTGGATTAACGGTACATAGAAGGGAAGCAACAGGAGATAAAGATAGGGAGAAAGTAGTGGTTTTGAAAATATAGTTAACGAAGGGAAATTAGTGAAAAATATCGGAAAGGCATTAGAAAGAATTTTTATTGGAAGAAAAGAAAATACGTATGTTTGGAACGTGCTTGGAAGATGTATAAGATTAGGTAAGGGTCGGTAGTGTAAACAGGTAAGCTTAGGTTCGGTTGATAGATTGATGAGGGTTAGGTTAGGTTAGGTTAGAAAGGGGTTTGTAACTTAAAAGAAGACTGAATTACGTTAGTTTTTATAAATATTTGGATAAGTTTGGATTGATTTCATTGTATTAAGTTGTGATTGGTTTGGGTTTGTTAGGTTTGGTTAGCTGTCTAAATACAAAACAAGGAAAATGATACCCGGTTGAGGAATGCTGGGAAAAGAAGACTGAATTACGTTAGTTTTTATAAATATTTGGATGAGTTTGGATTGATTTCATTGTGTTAAGTTGTGTTTGGTCTGGTTTTGTTAGGTTTGGTTAGCTGTCTAAATACAAAACAAGGAAAATGATACCAGGTTGAGGAATGCTGGGAATGGCTTCTGAAGGTTAGCGTGAGTGGGTGAAGAACTTGTCCTTGAAGCTGGAAATCGTTTTGAGTCCAGCGCCTTGTGCCTTGGGAGGAAGACACGGCCGGGGAACAGCTGTGTGCCTGTGTTCTGCAGCTCTTGTTTAATTTTCATCCACCGCCAACGCCAACACTTTCGTTTCCTTCCGAACATCTTTCTTTTCTTCCATTTTTTCTTTCTTCATCCTCCTCTTCCTCCTCCTCCACAGCTTCCTACTATTTCTATATTAACTAAGTATCCACGTTTGTTTCATTTCCATCCAACGCCACCAATACTTTCGTCTCCTTCCGCAGTACTCTCTCTTCTTCCTCCTCTTCTTCAGCCTTCTACTATTTCTCCACAACACAAACTAAGTATCTTCTACGTTTGTTTAATTTCCATTGAACGCCACCAACACTTTTATCTACTTCCGCACTTCTGTCTCTTCTTCCTCCTCTTCCTCCTCCTCTTCAGCCTTCTACTATTTCTCCACAACACAAACTAAGTATCTTCTACGTTACTAATACAGGGATGTGTTAGTGACAGTTGTAGTGATTATGACAGTAGTAGTGGTAGTAGTAACGGTAGTGATGTTAGTTGTAGTGATTATCATGGTAGTAATGGTAGCTGGAATGGTAGTGGCAGTGGTAGCAGTAGTAGTAGTGGCAGTCGGGTAAAGGGGAGGGATCCAGGACTCCCATTCTCCTCTTTTCCATGTCCTTTCCCCTCTTCTGTCCCTGTTCTTGCCTCCTCCCTCTACTCCAAGCGGTTCCCTCCCTTGCTGCTCTCCCCCACACCGACCCCAGCCTCCCCCTCCTGCCGGGCCCCAGATAATCCCCCCGCAGCCTCCCCAGCAGCCTCGGGTGCCGCCTGAAAACTCCCGGAACGACACGCCGCCGCTAAAAATCACCTCCTATTTCAGCTCGCCATTTTCCTCTATTTTTTCCCTCCCCAACGTCGACTCTCCCAAGAAAATTTCCCCGGCAGGCAATAGTCGTGGCGGGAGTTTCTCAGGGTCGAGCTGGCCTCCAGAATAAACTATTAGATCGTAATATTCATTCGACATAGCGGGGGGACATTATTTCCCCAGATATTGCACTCAGGGCGGGTGTAAATCCCCCTGAATTACCACAGACTCACCCTAACAACGCTATTTACGAACGCGGGCTTGGCAACACTGCGCCGACCAGAAGGACACAAGGCGCGGCTGCTCTTAAGGGCGTCTCTCCCTCCGCTATCCCTGGGTTCACCGTCCTTCCCTGCAGCGTCCACCAGCCAAGTTTATCCCTCGGAAGAGTCAATTTACATAGGGCCGCTATACATACGGCGACACCAAACGCCGGCAAACTGCAATACAATTATTTGAAAACTGACCTAAGTGTCATTGGGCCATCGTCCGAATGTGTGAGAATAGCCAAGGAGGCAGTTCGGGCTGTCGCGCGGCGGACAGTATCGTCCGTCTCCGGTGGGTTTTATTAGGTAGTTTCCCTGTATTTGCTGCATTTTCACGGCGTATCCTAAATTCGCCGCTAACATCTTACGGGCTCGGGAATGGCTGTTTATTTTACGCCTGCGGCATCGTTCCGCGACCATAATAAGTTCGTTTTAGTGCTGATCAAATAGAGAGGACAGACACCGCCTCCTCCTCCCCCTCTTTCCACCGCCCCCTCCTCCTCCTCCTTCTCTTGCGGTCGGCGGAAGGACGGAGGGAAGGCGGGAGGGAAGGCGGAGGAGGGGAAGGAAAGTGTTTACGGTTATTCGGTCTCCTAGAGGGCAGTAGAGGAAGGATTATGATGGAGGTTCAAATTTCGCCCCATAACCAATTCTTTCTCCTATTTTTATATATTTTTTACTGGCTACGGAAAGGGAACACGAGGAGGAGGGAGGGAGGGAGGGAGGGAAAGAGGGAGGAAAGGAGGAAAGAAAGAAAGACATGGAAGAAGAGGAGGAAGAGGAGGAGGAGGAGGAGGCTGGAGTTTTAGAAGTGGAGATGTGAGGAAGAATATTTTTGTTCCTACTTTTGTGTGTTGTGAGAGAGAGAGAGAGAGAGAGAGAGAGAGAGAGAGAGTGAAAAATTGCCTCAAAGTTGTTGGTGTCGTGTGTTTTGACGTGTTCGCCGAGAGTAATTAGACCTCAGCTCCATCCATCTTGTCACGGAGGAGCCAAGACTCTCTCTCTCTCTCTCTCTCTCTCTCTCTCTCTCTCTCTCTCTCTCTCTCGCACGCTGGCTCGCTCGCTCGCTCTCTAGCACACACACACGCAAACTGTTCCCATTTTCTCCCTAAATCCTCCGTTTTCTGAAGGTTATGAGGGGAAACTGCTCAGAACGTGCGCGCGGCCCATCGAGGGAGCTGGGCAGTAGAGGGAAAGATGCTAATGAGCTTTAAAAGGGAAGGGGAAAAAAGAGGAACAGCCTGCTACTATTACCACTGAACATACCAACAAGCAACACTACCATTACTCTTACTACCACTACTACTACGGCCATTACCAACCTACCATAACCAATACATATTCCACAGACACGCTTTCAGTTTTTGTTTTATTTTTGAGGATTCCGTGCTTTTGGGGGGATAGTTAAAGCCCAATCATTACCACTATCACTACTGTCACTGCCATACACACACACACACACACACACACACACACACACACACACACACACACACACATGCGTCCAACCCCTCAACCCGCTCCACCGCACCCCCCCCCACACGTCTCTCGCCTTCTTCGCCTCCGTTTTGTTCGTTCGTCGCCGCGTCAGGAGCTTCCATTTATCAGCGTCAGGATGCAACTCCCACCTCAACACACACTTCATCTCCCGCCCCAGGATGTCACGGCTTCCCGCCACCCACCGCCTCTTCCTCTCGCCTCTTCCCTTTGTCTCTGTCTGCCCTCTCGCCGCACCCACCGCCGCCCAGCGCTAGGAGACGAGGGAGAAGTAGGAAAAGGGTATTGTCACGTTGGTTGGGGTTAGTGTAGGGAGTGTATGGATAGGGGGATTGTGTGTGTGTGTGTGTGTGTGTGTGTGTGTGTGTGTGTGTGATAATGAAGGAATATTCCGTAAAAGCATATATGGAAAAGGCATCGCTTCATCCTTTTTCCCTCTCTCGATCAGTCCTTCCTTTTCCCTCTTCATCTTCCTCCTCCTCCTCCTCCTCCTCCTCCTCCTCGGCGGGGCGTGATGTACTAGGGGCGACACGGGAAAAAGCCTCGGGTCACACCTCATAAAAATATCACAAAGGAGCCCAAAATTGGAGAATCCATGAATTGAAACGCAGAAATTAAGGCGTCAGATGCCCTCCCGCCCGCTCTCGCCCCGGAAGGGATTGGAGATGACACGAGAATTAAGTCCAAGAACCATTCCCTCAGACGGTGGGGGCGGCGGGGACTCGCTGCGGAGGGGTTATCGAGCCCTTCTCTTTAGACTTCGTGGGCGCGTCTCCCTCGCCGCCGCCCGACGCTCTAAGGGAAACGATTTGCCCCGGAACGAAATCCAGCGAGAAGAGAGCTTTGATCCGCCGCCGCCTCCGACTTCGGTCTATGAATGCTGGTGGCAGTAGGCATTGCGGTGAATGAAATTTAATTATGAAAAATAAGAGATTTTTTAAATGCCTCTGACACCCTGCAAAACGGGAATAATGGCGCCGCTAAGAACTCGCTCGCGCACCTTAATTGTTGTTATTCCCTCGAGTCCCGCGGAGTGACGGCGGAAAAATTCGGCTTCACCTTTTCGGCATCGCTGAATTATTTGTCCCGGAAAACAAGAGTCCCCCATGAAAAGGTGCGTGTTTTCAGTTTTTTATATCACTTTTATTTGGTTGCAATTGCTTTTTTTTTCCCCGCTTTCTTTTGGTGTGAATATTGTTAAGACTCTTTTTGGTTGAATATATTGTTTATCGTGTCTTGGGGTAAATATTGTGATTATTCTGATATTTATAGCTGGTTGGGCGGTGTTATTAGGTTGATTATTGCATTCTTGTGTGTGTGTGTGTGTGTGTGTGTGTGTGTGTGTGTGTGTGTGTGTGTGTGTGTGTGTGTGTGTGTGTGTGTGTGTGTGTTTTATGAGTATTCTGTATCAACTTTTCAGCATTTATCAACACCTTCCTCCTCTTCCTCTTCCTCTTCCTCTTCTTCCTCCTTTCTCTGTACTTCCATCTATGCCATCAAACCTTTTTTCTGTCCTCTTCTTCCCTCTTTTGTTACTGTATTACTTCCCATTCTTTCCTTCCCTTTCCTTCTCTTCCATTCTTTCCTTCCCTATCCTTTTTCATCTCTTCCACACAGGAGAATTATTAGTAAGTGTTTTACTGTAAATTATTGCCTTTTCTTTCCATGTATAAGTCAAGATTCTCCTACTTTCGACCAAGCACCGCCCCTCACACACACACACACATAACCCCCCCCCCCTACGCACAAACACACACACACATACAATCTGGGACGCAGCGTGGTGCAGAGGTGAACACGAAAGCCTTATACCTCCCAACCTTCCTTCCCTTCCCTTCCCTTGCCTTCCCCTTTCCTTACTCGCCTAACTCTGCGCCCCTCCCCCTTTTTCCCTCCCTCCCTGTTCTGCTCCACCTCGCCGCTCCCTCCCAGGTCAGACGTCCGCGCCAGCTGACCAAATTGGGACCCCCGCGGCGCCCGGACCTTTGAGTGCGACGCCCCATCACACACACACTTCCTCGTGCCTTTGAAAATGTCAACGTACTAATGATAGGTTTTAGCCACCTTCGTCCCCTGTAACAAGCCGCGGAGGTGCGCTGCTTGACGGGGGGCTGAGGGGTTGGAAGGGGGGGAAGGGGAGTCTCTGTGGGGTGTAGTCTGCGTAGGAGGGTAATGGATGCGTGGTGAAGGGTGTGGAAAGAGATGGGAAATAGAAGGAGTGGTTGAGTTAAGAGGAGAGGGTGGGAATGGGGAGATGTGGGCTTGTGTGTGTGTGAGTGTGTGTAAGAAAGGGACAGTTGAGTGGTAGTGTCAGAAGGGAAGAGGAGAGTGAGAGAGGAGAAATGCGTGTGCTTCAATGTGTGTTCGTGTGTATCTACTGAATAAAGGGACAGTTAAGTAATAGCATATGAAGGAAAATGTGCATAAGTGATATTTTGTGTGGAAAATGATGGGAAAAATGACATGAATGTTAGAGGTAATAAGAGAGTGCGTTCCTGCTTGCGTGTGTGCGTTCTTTTTGGGCGTGTGTTAAGGGAAGGGATAGTTTTAGGGCATGTACATAGGATTGGTGTTGGAATGGAGACGGTAAGGGAAGGGATAGTTTTAGGGCATGTACATAGGATTGGTGTTGGAATGGAGACGGTAAGGGAAGGGATAGTTTTTGGGCATGTACCGAGGAATGGTGTTGGAATAGAGACAGTAAGGGATAAACGACAACTTGAGGGAAAGAAGGGACGCCGTTGCATAGAAAGGAAGAAGATAGGTAGAGATAAAAAGGGAAAGAATAGGGAATCAATTGGCGCTGTTGCAAAGGAAAAGAGGATTATGATTGGTATAGAGAGAGAATAAAATAAAGAAGAGGAAATCAAGTGGCGTCGATAAATGAAATGGAGAAAGAAAATGGTAGAGAAAAAGAGAATAGAGAGAGGGGGTTAGAATTTGAGTTTTATAGCAAAAATGACGTTGAAAGGAAAAGGAGAAAGAAGATAGGTAGAGATAAAAGAAGAGGAAGGGGGTAAGAATGGAGTTTTACAGCAAAGAACATGACCTGGGGTTTGTGAAGAGCTTGAGATGAGGAAAGGAAGAGAGGTGTGTGTGTGAGGCCGAGGGGGCGATGTATGCGAGGATTGGAAAGAGGAGTATAGTGAAGGTGTGCGGTGATAAGGCGACTCTGGCGGTAAAAATATAAAAAAAGGTAAAGAGCAGAGAGGCAAGTGGAGCCGTTGCATGAAGAGAAGGAAGAAGATAGGAAGAAACAGCAAAAGCGGAAAGAAAAGTGAAGCAAGTGAATTGAACGTTATTGCATAGAAAAAGGAAAGGAAGATAGGTAGAAAGAAAGAAAAAGGAATAGAAGGGCATAAGAATATTTGAGTTTTATAGCAAATATGAGATGGGGCAGGGAGGGAGTAGGTAGAAGGAAAGAAAAAGGAATAGAAGGGCATAAGAATGTTTGAGTTTTATAGCAAGGATGAGATGGGGCAGGGGAGGAGGTGTTGTGTGTGTGTGAGGTTTGGAAAGTGGAGCATAGAGTGGGTGGGCGGTAGGTGGCGCAAGTGTGGTGCGGCGCGGGATCAACATCACCGTTTGCCACTTTTTGCTCAGCGTTTTCAAGCGGTGGAATTCAATCGCTACTTCTTTTTACGTGTTTTTTGTTTCATATTTCTTCAGTGGGTTCTTCTTTTTTTGGTTTTCTTCATTCACATTCATTTCTCGCTGATGTCTCTTTATTTATCTTTTCTTTTGTTCTTTCTTTTCCTCTTTTATTCCTCTCGCTTATTTTTTTTCTTTTTGTTTCTTCGTTCTCCTTTCACGTTGCTGTCTGTTTTTATCTTCTTTCATTTATATCGCTCATTAGTTTTCCCTTTTTCTTATTATATCTGTTTTCTGTTTATTTCCTTCGTCTTTTATGCACAATTTTTAACCTCGTGTTTCCCATTTTCCTCCTTTTCTTGCCTTCTATCTCTGTTCTGGTTTTCGTCTCTCCATCTTCTCTTTCCCTTCCTTTGGTCTTCCTTTCTTCCATGTCATCCTACCTCACTTCAGTCTCCGCTCTCCTTCTCGTCTCTCCTCTCTTCTCCTCTTCGCTTTTATCTTTCCCCTCTTTCTCAACTCTCGCTCTCACTCTCCTCTCCTTCTTTCTTATCTCCTAACCCTTTCGTATCTTTCATCTTCCTTCTCTCCCTCTCCTTTTTTCCTCTTACTCTCTCGTCTTTCATCTTTCCCTTCATCCTCCTTCTCTCCTCCTTCTCTCTTCTCACTTTCTTGTCTTTCCCATTCTCCCCTTTGCTTGGCTCATCTTTCACTTCTCCTCTCCCTCCTCTTTCCTTCCCCTCCCTCCTCCTCTTTCCTCCCTTTCCTCCTCCTCTTCCCTCCGCGGCGCTGAAATACAGAAAGAATATTTGACGATCGGTAATGTAGCGCGAGGGAAATTTTGCGAGAACTGGCTTATTGTCAAATCCTTAGAAGCCTTCCTCCATTCCCTCGTCTCCTTACCTCCACTCCTCCCGCTCCTCCTCCTCCTTCTCCTGAGCCTCCTTCCCTCCTTCTTTCTTCCCTCTCCGCCCTGGTATTGTCTCCAAGTCAAACAGAACCCGAGGCGAGACATTCCAAATTGAAATACCCGAGTGAGGCATTAGCATAAATCTGCCCCCGACTCCTTTTATGCGTCAAGATCTTCATTATGAGAGGTGAAGGGTGGAGGCTCTCTTGCTCTCTCGCTCTCTGCCTCTCTCTCCCTCTCTCTGCCTCTTCTGCCTCCTCTCTCTCAGTCTCAGCCTCCCCCTCTTCAAAAATTCTTCTTCTGCTCCTCCTTCTCTTTCTCCTTTTGTTTCTTATTCTCCACCTTATTTTCCTCCTTCTGCTTCTTTCTTGTTATTTCTATTCTTATTTTGGTCCTTTTTCTTTTTCGTTTTCGTTTTCTTCGTCTTTGTCTTCTTTATTTTCCTCCTCCTCCTCCTCCTCCTCCTCCTCCTCGGCCTTACTCTATTCATATATAAATTTTCCTCCACTTTTCCTTCTCCTCGCGTATTACTCTTCATCGTTGTCTTCAGGAATTAGTTGCACCATTTTCCATTTGCTCCATTAATCTCTCTCTCCCTTATGTATTTTTTTTTCTCCTTCCTCAGTTTCATTTTTTTTCTTTTCCCTCCTCCTCCTCCTCATTTTCTCTTCTATGCATTCTGTTTATCCGTCTTCTTTCTCACCTTTCTCATTCCTATATATCCTTCCCCTTGTTTTTGTTTCCTTCGTCTCATTTCTCTCTTCCCACTTTCTAAGCTTCGTTTTTTGCATTTTCCTCTTCGTTTTTTTTCATTTTTATTTATATTTCATTGTATTGATCTTCCTTTTTTTTCCTTACA